>NW_025766150.1:0-63580 GCF_003918875.1 Haliotis rubra | reverse complement strand
TAGAGTATTGGCAGTAGCCATCAATAGGTCATTATAAGCGATGCTTCATCTGCCAATAAGTCTTGGGTGCTATGTTTAGTGGTTTCTCTTCAATACGCGGTATGAGTGAGTGAGTTTAGTTTACGCCGCACTCAGCAATATTCAACTATATGGCGGTGGTCTGTAAATAATCGAGTCTGGACCAGGCAATCAATGATCACCAGCATGAGCAATTGTTCGTTGGATATGATAAACGTGATCTTCTTTAGAAACGCAATTTAATTATTGTCGTTATGAAAATGCCGATTTGTTATTTCAAATGTATTTATATTATATTTTATGATGGGAGGGTGAAACTCTGCAATAGAAATTTCCTTTTGGACAATAAAGACATATTTGTTCTATCTTTCCTTATCTTATCTTATACACGCGCACGCACACACACGCACGCACCATTCATAGAGTAAATAGAGGCTGTTAGGATAATAAAATTAAAACAACGAAGAAGCGAATCGAAATCTGGTTGTGGGTTTCAGTTTACACGCTTGGAAGATGAAACAACGTGTTTGTAATCAATATTATTACGGTTCGGGTTTTCCTAACTGTAGAGTCTATCATTGGATTACGCCTTACTCGCTTTGTTGTTGCACCATAATCGCGCTGTTCAATGCTTGGCTACCTGTTGTACAACAGAAGTGTATCCTGGAATACTATGCTCGTAAAGATTGGAAGCTGAATGTCCTTTCCGTAAGCGTCTAATAAAGGAATAATGACTAGAGACAAGTACTAGTATACAATCGAATTGGTGGGGTTTTACACACCTTCCCCAAACCATGGTGGCATTTCCCTTCACGTATTGATCTAGCCAAAGATAGATAGAAGGAAAGCTAATTGAACACGCCAATTATGTTAATTATTATCATCATCAATAAAAGATTTAGTATTGGCAAGGCATTGGCTTCAGCAGCTCGAGTCTAGATTTCCACAAGTATTTATGTAAAATTGAGTGTGATCTTTGCTGGGATATAAAATGAGGGACGTCGACTTTTGCTTTTACTGGTCAAAGTTATAGCATGCAAATCTACAGTAACCAGATTTTATCGCTGATATGTACATGATGTAGTATCTCAATGTTGTCCTGCATCCTTAATGATCCGATATTTGTAACTCGGTGATCAACCATCATGACCCATGCCACTAACTTGACATGACTTACAAGCGTATGTGACATCGTTGGAATTCTACATTGCAATCTGATTATATTATCCAGAATTCGTCAGAGTGAAGTCCACAGTGAACCTCAATGGGAAACAGTCAAACCATTAAAATTGGGAAAAGGGACCCTAACTTAAATGCAGGAAAGAATCGGGACTTAGTATGCCAACGTAAAAGATATTCAACAATGTCAATCACCCTCCCTACATACGCTGTTGATTGTACACATTCTTTTTGAGAGAAGAATGAATGGTTTCCCTGGTCTCAATAAAATCAAGAATACGTATATTTTACCGGCATTTAAAGTAATATGTGGCTCGAAGAGGCAGGACAGCCAAGAACACAACTGCAACCGTGAACAAGCGCCATAGTATGTGTCTTGCTCGTCGGTTGTAGTCGATTGTAGGGCGACACTGCTACTCCTCGTCACGTATGCAGATACGGACTGCGTTATATAGTGAGCAGCGAGATTGTGGTGGCTTATCATCCCTGGTTTCCTCATGCCAAATGCGTTCGTGCAATTCGTTCATGTACCGAAAGGCGGAAGCAGATAACGATAGACAATGATAGTATTATTATTAATGTGACTGTTGTCGTTCAATGAGAGAATGAGCTTATTTTCTTCTGAAATTGGGCTATTCTGCTTACATGTACGGTTGTATGTTCATAATCTCTCTCTCTCTCTCTCTCTCTCTCTCTCTCTCTCTCTCTCTCTCTCTCTCTCTCTCTCTCTCTCTCTCTCTCTCTCTCTCTCTCTCTCTCTCTCTCTCTCTCTCTCTCTCTCTCTCTGTTTCCTGACCGTTTGTTTGTATGTGTCGATTGTGTGCATATTAACGTGTATCTAAGTTACCAAGTCTTAACACAGTCTCAACTGTGTGCATAGTCAGTTATACCTGCATAACTTTGGAAATGAAAGAGTCGGATTCCAAAATTGCGATTAACAAGGACCGTTGAATTTGAGAAATTCTGCTGTTACACGTGTTGGATGGTTTAAGGTGGGTACCAGGTCTGTTGCACCTGTGTGTGAGGTTGCAGCACACATCTTTACTCTCACCGCTATGTTGGTGGGGAAAACATGGCGACATCCATCTCTGACCCAAATTATTTTTTATCCCTGGTCTGCACGCTTGACGCCACAGACATCGAAGAAACAATATCTTCATCGTTTACCTTTAGTGATATCCTTCGGTATCCTGCAATAATTACTGCCATGAAAAGCACCCAGAAACCCAGCACTGGGCTAAATTATGAAATTATGAGTCGGTATTATTCGAAGGTGTATATATGACCGAACTTTAAACAGATGAACGTTGACCAACAGCTGTATTTTATAAAAACCCAAAGATAAATGTTATTGTACTCATAGATTTTTTTAAGCGTGTCACTGGCATGTTGAATGTCTTGGAAACACACCATGTAAAGAGTGGGATACATTGCATGCCAAATCATATACATAAAATGATGGTACTTGAATAATTGAAACCCCAGACTTGATAGAAATGTTGGGACACTACACATTTGGAAGTCATTTAAACAACGACCGTATTATTTTCTCAGACTGAGTAACTTTTTATGAACCGTTTATACCTGTATTAATTTATATATAGCACTGGGGTCCAAAGTCAGGGTAGTACTGAATTTTGAAAATGGCTTCATTTAATGCAAAACATCACGAATTTCTCTTTCCTTTCGTGACTTGGCTGCCAGTATAATGCACACATCTTGTTCACGCAATTCAAAATAACGTCTAGCAAGTCCAAATACTGACTTTCCATCAGTATCTTGTGTGACCTCCATGCACGAACAATTTATTCAAAGATCAACCCCGGATTTGATTCTACAAATTTCTCACGCAAAACTGTAGTCCAGTTCATTGAACGTTTGCACTGGTAGGTCTCTGCAGAACACGACGACCTAAAAGTGTCCCACAGATGCTCAATGGGATTGATATCTGGACACATGACTGGCCACAGTGGATGGTTTCAACAGCATTCTGTTGCAAGAACTGGGCTGACAGCACGTGCTCTGGGAAGCCTGTCATTCATAAACATAAGTCTTGTGACTAGAGGATGGTTATCAATATGTGGGTCTACAGCCCTCTCAAGGATCTCCTGATAATACCGTGGCCCATTAAGATTACCATGAATGGTGAAGAGATCAATCTTGCAACCTGCAAGAAAATGCATCCCTATACCATGCTTGATCCTTCACAGTAAACCGTCCCATGCATGATGGTGTGGGAACCAGAGCTCTTTTCCTTCGTCTCCAGACATGTGTACACCATATGCACCTTAGCCTCTGACAATTTCCACGCCGTGTGTGTAATTGTGGTTCTAAATATTCCATCATAATTGAAATGAGAGCGTGACATGTCATCAGTAAGATCGTTATTTCAACAATGTTGGGGGGAATTATATTTGTCCACAGTTGAGCGTGCATTGACTATATCTCCGGACCATATATTTATAATCTGTTAAAGAAATAACAGCACATTCATGCTGCAGATATCAAGTAAGTGTTGATCATAGCTTGCAACAATTTTTCACTCACTTGGTTTGTCGATAAGAGTTCAGGTATTGCAAAATGTTTCACCCCGCACAGTACACACACCTGATAGCATGTGAAACTATAGCGAAAGTTTCTATAAGAATTCAAGGTTGTTGCACAAACATATTTCGCATTCAATTTATTCAGTGGCACTATATGTACATAGGAAAGTATATCTGAAACATGTTTTGAATTATCCACAAATAGGCATTGAGCCTTTACATTTCAACCACCACTGTATCATGAAGGATGTATGCGGAGGAGGAAAACCACCTCACAATACGGTGGAGGGTCATGTTTAACAGCCTCATCATAAGACGGTGGGGGTGCAGAACCCATGTGATCAGGGACAGGATGTAGAGAGAAAACGTTGTCATTAGATGCATGGGAACCATTATTAATCCTGTTGAGATCTATTGGACTTTGGTCGTCTCTGTAAGATTTTCTTCTTCTACAGAACACACATGAAATGAGGATGATTATCAACAGCACAATTATGCTAATGACTCCTCCAATGATGGGTCCAACGTAGCTGGTATTGAAATCTGTAATGAATATGGAAATAGTTAGAAATCCCCTGCGCAAAAGAATACAACTAATGTCACTTCTTACTGATGCATAGATAACTAAATGTAGCCATCGGCAGGTCATTGCAAGCGATGCTTCATCTGCCAAAAGGTCCTGGCATTATGTTTAGTAGTTTCTGTTCCTAATATGTACATGTGAGTTACAATACGTGTGTTCGTGTGCGGCACAAGAATTCCATCGAGGGCTTTCAGGGTAGTTGGTATTTTCTTTCTTACAACCACTGGGTATTGTTTGATGGCTTCTTTTAAAACGGGAAAAGAAATGAAAAATATATTGTCGTTTCAGATTAAGACGGAAGTAGATTCGAAGACGTCAAGAACGTGAACATAAACGTAAAATCATTTCAGCTGAATTGTACGTGAATGTTTACGAAAGCCTATCTATTGATTTTCTAGATGATATTCCAGTGGTATTCTCATCGTTTGTTCATATTCGAGGGTTTAGTAACACCAACGGACACTTACACACAGGGGCTTTTCTTCGGAAATATAAAATTTGAATCCTAAGTTGGTCCTTGAGCATCTGAGTGGAATTTCACGAACATAGCTTGGTCCTGTAATTTCTGCTTGTTTGGGCCAGTGATGCTGCCACACCAACGGCCGAGAAACGGCGCTGAATCATCTTGACCTAAAGCAAAGTGTAAACAATCCACATTCAATCCATATTCTGAGTAATTATGCCAAGAGATAACAAAGCGTAATCTTTGTCAGTGCAAATCCCACTTAGATAATTTATATTGTTATGATTTTTTCAAATTGATACCATAAAGCCTCTACAGTTTGTATACAGCTAGTACTGTTTAATTAATGTCAGATCTTTTTACGCCAATACGATAAATATCAGCTAAAAGATCTGAGGACATTTCGTAGGTAGCGTGAGAAATGTCTCAACATGCAATCCGCGATTATATTCATGTACGTGTCAGCGAAGCATTCAGACATCTATCCATGATATTTGTACCTCGAAAACAAACATAATGGGGGCGTAATGAGCGCCAAAATTAAAACTAACCACGACCGTAATCGGACCTTAGATTGTGACCAGATAAACCATTTTACATGGCTGCTAAGATACATGAAGTGCCTAGCATTTGTGTCAAACAAAGGAACAGCTGAAGATGTAAATTAAATAGGCCGAAAATAGTTACGTGAAACATTTCGTACGTCATTTGTTAGTTAAGAGTAGAGCACTAAAGTATTTCTTTTCAAACATACCATCATAAAGTTGAAGACATAGTCGAAGAGACAATTATCGTCATATTCAAGATGGAAATTCTTCGTGTGAAGATCAATCACATAACCTTCAGATTTGGTCTGGATCATCCATCCACGAGTTCTCATTGCTAGCAAAGACAGAGATCAGGGTGAACTGGCACTGAATAAAAGTTTGTTGAAACGCAGACGCATGTGTGAAACGACTTAAACACAAATGTAAGTGTTGAAGTGATACATGAGAAAAGACAAATGTCATTTTAATACCATGTATAGTACCTTTCAATATCCATTTGTTATTTGGTTACATCTGTGGGTTACATATGTTGCAAAATGGAAACAGCTGAGTAAGAAATAGCTGAAAAAAACATTACTTGTAGTAGTAAGTGTTTTAATTGTTCTGGCAAATACGATTGAATGCCTTACTTTGGATAATCCCTCGGATAATTTGTTGATTGCACATATACTGCTCCAAAGTCACTAACTTCTAAGTTTTCATCAGGTGCTGAAAGACCACAATATTATTTAATTATTATATGTCGTCTTATCATAATAAACATGATCAGATAATTCAAAATTAACATAAGATATTGATTAGGAACCTGATAATTTACTACTGTTACAACATTACTGTGCATCTATACATGGGTGTGAACAGAGACAAAATTGCTACCGACCGGTAGCCTCTCTTTTTATTTTATATATATCGGTCCTCGCGAAGCTACATGTAGGTATACAATGTACGGCTCAAAATTGGTCCAACGCTTCTTCGTAAAGTTAGATATTCACATACAGTATCGATGTATTGTCATCAAAGCTGAATTAATTTTACTTATACAATAATGCTTTTTGTATTAAGGAAAGCATAATGTACTTCTGGAGATCTGTGATGTGGTGATGTAAAGTGAAGGTATATGTGATGCACGAGGTCAGATATACATAATAGTTAGATGGATAGCCAGGTGATGTTAGATATTTCTGCAGGACAGATGCGTATAGATTTTCTATTCAACAATCGCTCTTGCTGTTTACTGTTTCTACATCAGAAAAAATATCACAGCTTTACTTAAATGACAAATACATTCCCACCTAGCTACTTTGCAGATGTTGATGCTTGACCACAATTAAACTGAAAAAGCATAAAACACATAGCCTAAAATGGACCATATCGAATTGCGCACTAAAGGATACACGTCTTCTTTTCAATTTGCTTCTTGTAATCATAAACAGGACATCATTGAAGCCAGTTTATTCTCCTCAGTTCTTCGTATGCCGTCCTCACTGTGAAGAAATCTATTTATTTGGTTTGACAATCGACTAAAAATGTCACAACAAATTTCATGCATCATCACATAGAACTGCCGACGGTTTTTACATCAAATCAACATGTATGAATATGATATAAAACCTTTGATAAACGTAAAATAACAATCACTTGCAAATAAAGGGCATCCTAGCCGATTCGTTTAACAGTTTCTCTCACAAAACCCGTTTACATAATTAGTTTCTTGGTCTCTTGGTTTATTAAACATATGATTTTGTGTTTTGGCGACGGATTACTGTATTGATATTTTGCGACACTCAGTTAGAGGGGTCACGAGTGAATAATTTGCAGTGGACAATTTCAAAATTGTATGGTCATAGTCCAGATGCCATGGATGTGAGGTCACCATACCATACCACCACACCAGCAGAGTGTCAGCCCTTCGACTTGCCACCCACGTAAGACTTCAAAGTAGTATAACTGAAATATTTTCCCCATGCTTCTTCAGCTTCATTCAACAGATCCACACAGTTTAAGTTTAATTGTATTGTTGTTCTTCATATTGAGATCGTCAGCAAGCTCCCAACATTAACAAGAATCGATGTTCTGTCCAATACACAATAGTTACCAATAACTTATCCTCTTTACCGAGAAGATATCGTTTGCGTGTTAGAGTTCGTGCCTAATTCTATTGATCATATGTAACTCGTCAAGGTGGTACCAATGAGACGCGTTCAATGTAACATATGTACAAGCTTAATTTAAACTAAAAGCTAAACAAATATGACTGAATACACTTATTACTATCATGATTACGTATACCTAATCCTGGCTTCACAATTATCAATATTCTATCTTTTTGTAGGATATCAAATATTTTTTTTAAGGAACCACAATTCATCGATAATCACTCTTTGCTCTGTAGTTATCGGACATTACGCTAAAACCTTCCGGAGAGCTTTTTACGACTTTTTACCTTGACCCAAAACATATCATAATACTTTAGCGATTCTAAGGAAAATATACTATTCACACTTTGCTAAGGATCAAATCATGGATTCAACAGAAAACTGTGATGTGGGGTCATATTTGGTTTAAATATCTAAGCTTATTGTAAACATGGATCTTGTTGATCCCATACCTGCTATTGACAGGTGTTGTGTACTTGTCAATAACTCGTTCCATGATTTGCAAAATGGTTGATTGTGCCATTAAAACCATTTTATGATTATTGATGTATCAAGTGCATAAGGTTAGATTAAAGAGATTGTTTGCCTAACGAGGGGTTACCGTATTGTTATTTATCCAGTTTTAAATGGCTACAATTTCAAATTATATATCTACGTTTAAGGAAAGTTGTGAATTTATGTGATCCTTAGCAAAGTGTGAGTAGTATACATATCCCTACTAGCCATAAATGAATTTAGCGGTACACGATATATTTGATACAATGTTAGTGCATACTAGTTTTCTCTATGTTCACCAGTTGTGCTGTTCATATGGCCGCAATGCTACCAGACAACCCGGCCATGTCAATATAGGCCAAAGTCATCGACAGGACATTAGGTTATCAGGTAGTTCGTGTGTGATGTGATATCTGGAGTCTTTATCAAAACAAGTCAATTTGACAAAGTGAATGCCTGATATTATATCTAGAAGAATTGTACTAAGAGCTAAGAACTGCAATTAGAAAAACTACAATTAGATGCCTAAAAAAATATATGACATTTTGTGGATCTGCAGGATGAGTGAGTCAAAGTAAAAGATGTTCATTTGGACGCAGGCAAAACCAGTAAATTGGTGTCTTGCACAATTTTGTATAATATAACACTTATAAGATTAATTCCTTTTTTGTCATTTCGAAGTTTCTATTCATTTCTTCTTGACACTTAGATTATTTGCTCGTTATTTAAATTATTCAACAAATAAGTATTGGACGTAAATAAATGTTATTTTAATCATTATCATTGAATGAAAACATTGAAATAACAAGGAAATAATAGACATAGCAAAAAATAATTAGAAATCCGAGAAACAAAAATAAAATGAAAAATGAAATGTCTAGAAAATGATTGAAATAAGTAGTAATCATTATGTAATAACAATTGAAATTACCATAGTCTTTGAATTATGAAGAAAAAAACGAAACTCACCAGAAATAGAACATATAGGAAATTGAAATGAGACGAGAAATACTCGATAATGTAGACAACATTAGGCTTTCTACAACACTGCACTTAAAATACGCGTAACGTCCAATTTCTGCACATTTTTGTAAAATAATAATACATCCATAGAAGGGTATAATACAGTAATAATCAGTGGTGAATCTAAAGGCGGGATTCATTTGCTTTTCCCCCGGTGGTTACTGTTATTGAGCACACAAAAGAATTATTCCCATTTCAAGTGTAATTTACCAAAGACTTCCGATGTTTTTTTTAACGCTGCACTCAGCAAGATTCCAGCTATAGGGCAGCTATAATTAAGGTAACAATGCAATAGCATGTGTTTACATTGTTGTTCGATTATTTAACTTAACAATTTTTTAAAAAAATATCCTTCAAGTCATAATTACAGTTTCATTTTAAAAGCTTGGAAATTGTTACAACAGTGTAATCAAGCAGCGACGTTGTTTTATAAGACTGCTGTATCTACAAAATTCATAGGTCAAAATATGATTAATTATATGTTGTCACAAGAAAACTCAATATTCAATATAATTCAGAAAATTAAAAATAGATGGCTTTTATAGGAATACACACCGAAGGCCAAAAGTCCGAATCAATGACAACTGTTCTAATTAAACCCCACCATTTGCAGATCAAGAGTGAGTTATTGTTGTTGCTGTTGTTATTATTATTCCACTGGGCGTTCAATATTTCCTCCCAACCAAAATTATATCAAAGGGACAAATCGGGACGTGATAATCAACATCACATTACTAGTAAAAATATAGTAAAATGACAGTTAATTAATCGTGTCTTTCCATCCCATGAATTAGGTATACCAACTTAAAGAAGCTGATAGGAAAATAATGCTCACGCTCATGTTGGTCTCATATATGGGGTATGCGTCATGTTACCTTCCGCCTCAACCTTTGTCTCAACACAGTTCAAAAAAAAGGCCCTTAAAAATTAAAACGGGCGTTATTTTCGCGACATACTCATTTCTACAGAAAAGAAACATTCATAACTTGAGTTTTTTTATGTGTTGAATATATGTCGAGTCCGCCATATTTGTTTTAGTGGAAGCCGCCATTGTACAGTCAATATCTGGGTCAAGCCTATAGCACCAGGGTAGCATACCAAGGGAACCAAGACTGTTACAGTTCTATGAAAAGATCATTGAAAACAGTGATGTCATCAGGTGTTCCGAAAAGGGTAAGCATAGAGTGCTTTACCTGAATACTAGTACCCAATCTCACATAATTTTCACCAAAACGCTAAGTCATTTTTTTTTCTATCGCACTAAAACTATTCACGCATTAAATAGACATACATGTAACCAATTATCATGAACATTTCCTATATGAACAATACTATAGCTAACACAGTCGGATGTATGCCTTGGTGTTGTTTGTATACATATTTAATCCAAACGTTTTGTACGCACATATATATGACCACAGTATAGGAATTAATGCTACATACCAGGTGCTTTGACCAGTGATCCTAACAGTATAGCACATAATCCAAGCAAAATCTGTTCCTTCATATTTGACTATATCGTGTCATATTTTCTCGTCCCTATTTTCTTGATATAGTCACTGTACACTTAACGCATAGATAAGTTGAGACAGTGGCTGTTGGTGTGACCTAGAAGTCTGGGCTTGTCAACCTGACAGTGCTGTTCAAACACAGGTTCTCGGTGATAAATCCACAGTTGTGCGGCGTCAAGGTGCAGGTACTACAATATAACCCACGTTTCAAAAACTGATATTTAGAATATTCATTCTCTCACTGAAGGAAATAAATTCTGATTATATTGGAACGTTCTGTAGTTATACAAAATTCTCTTTTATTTAGGAGTCACATTGACACTACAATAGCTTAGTGATATTTTACAATCTACGAATGTGATTGATTGACAGACTGCGACTGCCAAATGAGGAGACGTGCGGCTGCGGTGTAGCTTACTGGTGAAATCATTCGTCCGTCATATCGAATACCCGTGTTTCGTAGCAGCGTGGATAGACGCTTTACTGTATTACCAACCTAACAAAAAGCCGTTTCTGGATGACGCATAATCACACACTGCATCCTGAATACCATGGTTTAGTGGAGAGATCCAGATAGCAGAATTTCGGTGGTTCGAAGCTCGAGATACCCATTCACATAAGGCGGACATTTAGAATGCCATTACTGACGTTACGGTCTAGATTACTAGATTACCACACAACATCTAGGTAGTCCCGTGAGTACTTGGCCGATCCTTCCAGATCAGCGTGGGTGAACGTTATGTAGAGAGCCTGTCAGAATCTTTTGCGTAGATCATTATTATTATATTATTGTATTATAGGATATTTATATAGCGCACATATTCAGGCAGTTACTGCATGCTCAAGGCGCTGGTATTTTCCCCTCGATCATTGGATGTCAATCTCAACGGCACATCGTATTATCAATCCCAACTCCCTGGGGAGTATACAACTCTTGCAGCCACTAGGCGCACCCAGTTATTGTGGCTTTCTCATCCTAACGAGGTACCCATTCACAGCTGGGTGGACTGGGACTCATAGTCAGAGTACTTTTGTCCAAGTTTACTGCACCTTGCTGTACCCGCAACTAGGTGTTTGCACGTGTTCATGAGGCCACATCTGTTCATATATCAACGGATTCGT
The DNA here is from genome assembly GCF_003918875.1 of Haliotis rubra. Classification (NCBI taxonomy): domain Eukaryota; kingdom Metazoa; phylum Mollusca; class Gastropoda; order Lepetellida; family Haliotidae; genus Haliotis; species Haliotis rubra. Next base: position 51,936 of record NW_025766150.1, on the reverse strand, counting down.
GAGTTCTGGAAAGTAACAGAACTGTCAGACTTCGTCAATAATGTCCACAGGTTCTGGTCCCATTGGGCTTGCTCTGGCCGACGTGTCTATAATCATGCATGATACCTATCCCAGGACTAAAGTGGCCGTGACGAGAAAGGGAATTAGTATATGCGACCAAAGACATAGATCCTGCAACTAATACACCATCGGTTCTGACTTGAACGAAATAAGTCACTGTGTAATAACTCATTTAAACAATACTTTTCAATAGTATCCTTTGAAATAAAATTATTTTCGTTTCCTTCTCTTACAATGTCATTTTACTGAAATTTATTACACCACTTGCTCACATTTAAAGATTTTTCGCCTCTTTGTATGCTTTTGTTACCGTGTATAAGAGAGTCGTATCAAGGTGTACAGCTATGTAAGTCTTGACTAATGACAAGCATAGGCGGATCCAGGGTGCAGGTGCGCAAATTTGTAGCTGAAATTTTGTTAAATTACCATTGAAACTCGGTTGAAAATGAAGTGTGCACCCTCCTTTTCTCAATAGTGTGCGAACCCCTCAAAAGCTGTATCCGCCCCTGAAAAGGATCATAAGTTTGCATCAACTCCCTGTCTACCGGGTGTCGGCGGGTGGGTGATCTTTCAGCCGAATATCTTCTTGATGCCGCAAAAAGAATTTTCGTTTCATTTGTTGGACGAGAATTCTTAAACCTTTGTTGTTTGGTGGTGGGTCAAACTGCCACGGACTGGATGTTGTCTGTTGCCTGGCAGACCGGCCGAGGAAGGGGTGTCCTGTGTGATAGCCTCAGTGTATGTTGGTTGTTTGGTTGTTGGTCACACTGCCACGGACTGGATGTTGTCTTGCCTGGAAGACCGGCCTAGGAAGGGATGCCCTGTGTGATAACCTCAGTGTATGTTGGTTGTTTGGTGGTGGGTCAAACTGCCACGGACTGGATGTTGTCTTGCCTGGAAGACCGGCCTAGGAAGGGATGTCCTGTGTGATAGCCTCAGTGTATGTTGGTTGTTTGGTTGTTGGTCACACTGCCACGGACTGGATGTTGTCTGTTGCCTGGCAGACCGGCCGAGGAAGGGATGCCCTGTATGATAGCCTCAGTGTATGTTGGTTGGTTGGTTGTTGGTCACACTGCCACCGACTGGATGTTGTCTTGCCTGGAAGACCGGCCTAGGAAGGGATTCCCTGTGTGATAGCCTCAGTGTATGTTGGTTGGTTGGTTGGTTGGTTGTTGGTTAACGCTGCACTCCAGTATTCCAGCTATAAATAATCTGTAAATAATCGAGTCCGGGCCAGACAATCCAGTGATCAGCAGGTTTGTAGGTGAACGAATAAGTATTTAGACTGCTTGGATGAGAGGGGAAATGAGGTTTGACGTGACGTGCATGCGTATTTCGTCTCTTGTTTGTGTTTGTTTCTCGTGCATGTGTGTGTTTGTATGTGTTTTCTTGTCGTGCTGTTTCTTTGTTATAGTGTTAAAGTTATAAGCACACTGTCATACCATGCCGTAGTTACATACTCTCACAATATAGCGGTTGCAGAGCAGACTGGTCTTTGTTATATTCCCACAAGTGAAAGTGGCCATCAGGTTAACATGTACGATCTTCTGTGTATTGTGATCTAACTCTCTCCAGACGGACCGTCTATTAACTTGACCATGGAGGCATTGTTAAGGCGCTTCGGACAAAATGTTTCAGTTGTATCACTACTGGATACTTTTTAATAAAAGCTCATATAGTACGCCAGTACATGAAGGTGGCGTATCTCTGTATGACATGTTATTGTCAATATCTAGGTTTTGCTAATACTAGTAGATGTATATATTATGCGAAATGTTTAGAAACGAGCGGAGTCCATAGGATAGAATGCTTTAATTTTATTTGTATTTGTAGTGGAGGCGAGCAGGACCAGGTGGTTATGAAGTAACCCAGTAATGTGTGACATAGTCCCCCTTCATCTTCACATTCAAGGTATTCATGGGTTAAAGGTTAAGAAGAATACAGTCTTTTCCAAGAAACGATTGTAACTGGTATAATTTATATACCCCTCGTCAAGCGTGTTGCACCGCCAAAACTGAAGTGACATTGCGTAATTATTATTATTATTATTATTTTATAGTATATTTATATAGCGCACAAATCCACGCAAGTAGTACAAGCTCAAGGCGCTGGTATTTTTCCCTCGATCATTGGATGTCAATCTTAATTATATGGCACGTATAGTCTGCTATGGGTCATTCTGTGTATTGGCACACAGTAAGATGGGGCCTCACTGTGAATTTTAAGTTTGATCATAAGATATTTTTTGGACTTTACTGCTACTCTAGAAATGAAACAACGTGAAAATATCATTTGCATGCACCACACTCTGTTGTCATGCATTGCCAACCGACTCATTGCAGAGACAATATTAAACAGCTGAAGGATCAACCGAGATCAGGACGTCCATGAAAGACCAATGCCAGAGACGACAACCTTGCATGCCCCGGAAACGTCTGCCCACATCAACTTGTACTGTCGATCACTTCTACACACATTCAAAAAGAGTGTTCTTCAGTAATTATGTCAAACCTCCATTCCTCTCACTTCAACGCAAACATGACTCTTAGCCTGGTGGCAAGCAGCGGACCACTGGAATTTGAGATCACGGAGAAGAATTCCCATACTGGGTTTAGGTCTCGAGTATGGAAAGACAGTGCTGGAGATTATCGACAATGCAACATACAGGAAATCTGTTGGAGGCTCTGGTATCAGGCTGCTGTACCGTTGGCTGTAAGCTTTACTTGGTGGCGGTTCAGGGGGGCATTAAATGAGAAGTTTTACCAGATACCATATTGGATGGTTATGTTGATAGTCATCCAGTGGCATCGCTCCCCTGCGTTCTTTGACGACGCCGGTTGGGATGATAATACTATGCTGAGAGCAAATATCCCCCAAAATGTCGACCGTACAATAACTGAGTGGTTTCTGTTGATTCGTAATACCGAGATGTTTTTGCTTGTCTCTCAGTATCCCGACCATGCTATTGTTTGCAATCGCCATCAGGTTCTTTTTTCGTTTGACGCCACGTATTTTTACTATTTCATTAACTTCACTTGGGTTTTACTACTCTTTCGTACATTCAACCTTTCGTCATAACCTTTCGTCTGATCTTTCTCACTGCACCGTGACCATAAAGATATTATAATGATACATGTCCTTATGTGTGCAGACATATCATATACATGTATACATTTTGTGTAAACAGTTAGAAATGACACCTCCATGTATGAGGTTCCCATCGTCTTATGTGGATATGTCTGTATCACAAAACAGAGAAGTACATTTGTCAAAAAAAATACCAATAACTAAACTTTGAAGACATACATAGTTTAGATCATGTCATAAGTTTACAATCAGACTTGAATGGCCGGTGGTGACCTGTTTGGTGGTAGATGAGGCAACTGACCAGTGACGACGTTATACACAGCAGATGTAGAAGCAACTGGTTCTCATGTCACCACTGCTTAATGCTGTCCTACCTTTGTCTATGTGTCAGTCAGTAGTGGCACAAGTCTAGGGTACTATAAACAAGATGACTCCTTATGTTACACGATTCGAAAATATCGTTAGTATAAGATGGTTAATTATCAGTTTCACAGTTATGGATACTCGGACTAGTTGATGTATTCTATGTGGTGGTCCAAACATTCAATTAGGCTGGGCATCATCCTCGGTGAATCTGTATCACGTCACGTGCGCTAACTTGCACTAAGACCTGGATTCATTCCCATGGTGCTCTTCTTCTAGACAAACTCCAGCATCAGTACGGAATCTGCCGGACAGCGCTGCAGTTGATATCTTCATGCATGCATGGAAGATCACAATTTGTAATGATTGGAAATGACAAGCCATCCACTGTTAACTTGCAGTTTGGTGTCCCACACGGATCTGTTTTAGGTCCAGTTCTATACGTCCTCTACTGTGGTAGTACTTCAAACATCATCACACAACACCGTCTCCTTCATCACTCCTATGCACATGACTGTCAACTATACAACCAATTTCGTCTTCAGAACGCAGTCTGTAGCTCTCCATGATATAGCCGATGTCCTTGACAATCTTGAATGACCACAAACAAACTCAAATTGAACAGTGATAAAACTGAAGCGATCCTTTTCGGAACCAAGCAGCAGCTCCAAAAGGTGGACATACACACCATTAATGCTTCTGACACGGACGTCCACCTAGCAAAGACTGTCACAGATCTTGGTGTCCTCCTGGACCCAAGGCTCTCCATGGAAGCTCAGATTAATAACGTCCGCAAGACTTCCTACTGGAATCTCCGAGTGATTGGGAATATTCGTCCCTTGATCACCTTGAAGACTGCTAGTAGACTCGACTACTGTAACAGCCTCTATTTAGGACTCCCTGATGTGCTCCTTGACAACCTTCAAAAGGTGCAAAGTACGACAGCACGAATCGTGACCATCATTAGACCAGTGTCAGTCTCAAGCTAGCTAGCAAAATAAAGGAGATAGGTCTACCGGAGTTATAGCAAGATGTACTTGAAGATGTTCAGAGCTCAAAGTCATTATTGAACCAGTTGTGGCCAAAAGTAAAAAGTGTCAAGCAAAATGATGTTTTGGGTGCGTCACCGTGGCAACCAGGACTTGCAATGACATTCTATATGTGAATAAATCAAAGATAACATTACACACTTTGCTGGATCCATTTGTTTTAGTGATTGCTCATATTTTTTTCCAGCATGAAAATTGTTTAAAGGTCAAGGTCAAATGGACATGCTCGATAATCTATAAAACACATCAAATTCATCACATTTGCAGTAAATCTCAACAACAATTGCATTTTCTCTTACGTATTTTGGTGTCTAAACGCAAATATTATACACACATCATCATTTTGGATACCAGATTCTCTACTTTATAAAATTTGATGTTGCAAAGAGGAAAAATGGTGTATAGTACTATTTGAAGGGGCCCAAGTGTATAATAATCCAAGACGCACACCAGGACACCAGTGTCATCACATCACATTTCACAACTCCTCGTAGATTGTATGCAAGATTAATCGAATATCTGCTTCCACTTTTCAACCTCTCGGGACCATGTTCATTTGACAGTTTTGCCATCCATGAATAGTCCAGCTAGCATAAGCTTCTTTTATCTTTGATTCTGAGAAACAATATATGAACTTAGATCATCCACTATTTATTTATATTGTGAGATCAAGATACAATATGAGATGTTGATTTAAATGCTGCCTTTGATGGAAAACCAGGACAATTGTACTTATCTGTCAACTGGCATGTTAACCCTATCTCTGTTTACAATGCAGGAATACGATGTAAATCACAGAAGGCAGAATCTCAAGACAGATGTACACAGCACACCATCTACATCATAAGAATGTCTTGAGCCTTCATTGATAAATATTTCTCAACACAGAAGGGACCCAATACTAGACTATCTCTGTATGCAATCTTGACAAGTCACGCACAGTGGTGGTGCAATGCTGTTTCTCTGACGTACTTGTGCTTCTGCTGTACAATCGTACTTTGTACTTCAGTTATTACAGTCATTCTGGACACACAGGCACCATAGTGAACCATGAATGCGTCATACCAGTTACTGATGACATGTCACACCTTGGGTAAAATTGTGTGCCTTTGTCTATATATGCACTCAAGTCCTTAATAATAGGAACGAAAACAGATATGTAAGCATGTCGAATTTTGAATGATTTCCAAATAATTGGTCTATCTGTTTTTGATACAGCACCATGGTATGGTATTTAAAATACACCCTACCATAGAATTGACAGGTCAGAGACAAGTTTACAACCACAGTTGAACTAATAGGGGTCTTAATTGCAACAAGCACAGACATGCCATGGACATAAAGAGATGGCAATACCAAGTTTCGTGTCACAGCCATAGTCAGCCATATTTACCATAACCAGCTTGCTGAAAATGACATGATTTGCAGAATTTTATTGTAATCAATATTGACCATAAAATATTAGCACATGCCTCTGAAGTACAGGATAAGGAGCCTTAGTAGACTTCTTTGAGTGGCATGGTGAATCAGATAAGGAACAAACTTTATGAATGAACAACTTCTTTATTCGGAAGATGCGACGTTTCGATACAGATTCTGGTATCGTTGTCATTCAGTTCAGTATCTGTATCGAGACATCCTGACATCTACCCATGAAGATCTGTGTAGGCATCTTCATCAACCCATGCTTGTCGTTTAGAGTTTTAAAACCTCCGGCTAACGCCGTCGGTTTTAAACCATCCTTAACTTGTACCATTGCCTTATGTTGAATTGAAAACTAAAATGACCAATGAATCCATACATGGAAATTGAATGTGTGAACAAACCAAACTATTTATCTTCTAAATGTTATTAGTCTTATTTGTGTTGACTACCGACAAGTTATGAGGAAATATTCAAGTTTGGTCTACATTTGCTACAAAATTGATAAATGTGATCGTGACCTTTGACCTTGAAGGTGTTTATGCACACGTATTTATCACCAATGGAGCAGGATATCATGAACACCAGTAAACACTCTTGAAAAGCAATAGTTATTTACATAAAAGCATGATATAATGCATTCTGTGATAAATTGAAAATGCATGGTAACCACGGAAACGCCCTGAATCGCACGTGTCCTAACAATTACTGGTCTGAAATTATTTTGTCTGAAAGATGAGACTTTGAGGTGTCTTGTGATATCAAATACATGGTGCTGTATTTATTCCATACTCAGCAGCTAAGAAAGATGCGAGGTTAAACATAGAATTTTAAGCTAGAATAGCAACACAGAGGATTACTGTGACCTTGACATTTGACCTTGACCTTATTATATGGTTAGGTGGAGCAGTGCTTGAATTAGCACATGTATTCTCAAAAATGATAACATCACTATTCATAGTGAAGACATATTCCTTTGTATATAGCTGGCATGCTCTCTGAAAAATAGCTTGGTAGCCATGGAAACGAACCAAATTTACATATTGCCTGACACTTTCAAGCCTGGCAACATTAGGTTTGGATAACTAGAGATTCCTAACTTTCCATCGGTACCAAATACATCTTGCTATAAGGCCTTCGGTAGAGGTGTTTCAATGTTATACACAAAAAGCCACTGCTCTATAAGAAATCCCACATCACTCCTGTTCTTAGAATTATCCACTGGCTTCCAATGAGATTAAGGATCCATTTCAAAATTCACGGGCAATCTCCTTCATACATATCAATGCTGATATCAGCCTATGTCACAGCACGGGAACTAAGATCTCAACACCAGAACCAACTGACAGTGCCACAATACAAACTCAAGTGCTTTGGTCAGAGATCGTTTGAACATTATGCCCCATATGTGGAACTTTCTTCCCAGAGACCTTAAACTTTCTCCAACGTTTGCGTCATTAAAAGCGAGTCTACATATTTTCCGCCAGTCTTATGTGTCATAACAAGTTTGTCACCATCCCTTCCTTTATATTTTTTAATTGTTGCGCCCTGAGCATGCTGCAAGCGTGGAAATGAGCGCTATTATTATTATTCTCCCCGATTTCAGATTACCCGTCCTTCATCTTCATTATGCAGGTTTGTTTGTCATGTGTAGGAATAAAGTTAACATTTCCACATGTAACAATTTTGCAATGGCGTAGGGCGAGGTACTATAATGGCTTACATTTTGCAGTTTGGTTTAGGTCGTGAAACTTTGAATATTCCTTGTCCGCTCACATTTGGAAACTACTGTAAAACCGTTGAAAATGAAACAGCTATCATGATTGATAATCTGAATTGTGTTTCAGTGTGGCCCAATATATTTTATCTTTATTCATTTTATTAATCACAGGTTTCCTCATTATTTATTGTCCGCCGTGATATGATCTTTAATATTGCTGAGTGCTGTGTGGCTGCATTCGATTAACAATCGATGTGTCCATAACATGGTCACATATAACATGAAAACCACGAACGTTACAGGACATTCGAATTACCGGAATACGTGGTGTAAGCCCTGACAATTTAGCTACGTTTTAACTGCTCCAAGACAACACGACACGTGTAAACATGACATGGTAATGCCATTGTCTTAACTGAAGCCCGTCTGAGAGGATTAATTGTGAGGACAGACAATTTTAGTGGATTGGTTTTGCTGGTGAATTGTTTATTACCGATTGCTGAGATAACTCGAAAGCGTTGCAAGTTGTTCAGTGTATCCACCTGGATTTTGTGGCTTTTCACATTTTACGTGTAAGTCAAATGCCAATAACATGTACGTATCTGTTCTAATCTTTGTTTCATCCAACAAGTAAAGATCAAACTATTTACATCACGAAATACAGTATTTTATTTGAAGTCAATTCATGTCAAGTATATATCGGCGGTGTTAGTGTAAAACCACTCACTCACTCCATTATACATTTTCCCAGAATTTTGTTAGAAAATCTTTGTTTCCTAATACTGATAATAGATTTTCAAAAAAGGTGTTTCATTATGTAGTAAAGTGCTCAATATGGGAGGCAACTCTTGTAGACTTAAGAATGAACCTTACTACATCAAGAGTTATCTCGCCTGGTGTTAATTCGTAACATGGTCCTGCAAAGCATAGCATGTGTGGCTACAGTCCAATAGGCTTGGTGTTCACATTTCACAACTTTTGAGATCCAATAGGGTATGCTCTTTATATTCCCAATTTTATTTATTTGAACAATTTACTTGACTTTGCATATATTTATGACGGTTCCACGGGTGTCGAAGGATATGCCCACCTTTTCGTGAACGCCTGGTGTTATCATTATTTGATAGTGATTCATAAACACATGCTCTATCAGCTGTAATACTGCTGAAATAAATGGGTAGGAGATTCGATTTCATATCCCAGGGAATGTTGAGGGCATTCTTTTGACTGACAGAACGACAGAACGTATCCCTTTCAAAGTTCTCAGTATTGTAGCCAAGTCTCTGAATGGACAGGCACCGGCTTATCTTCATGATCATTGCAGACTTATGAACCTTTATGATTACTAACATCAAGACATCAGAATCATCTTCAAGTATCCAAATCCTTTACAAAAACAAATGGTGATCGAGCCTCTCATACAACTGGCTCACATCGGTGGAATAATTTACCACCAAAACGCCGATCGACAAATGAACTAAGCAGTTTTAGATCACTGCCGAAGAGTAAAGATTTGTTCGGCAACGCCTATGGACTAATCAGTGTCCATGGCTCAAAGCGCTTTTGAGCTGCAATGTTTTGCCTGGATACCAGCGTTAAGTTATTCATTTAATGGTTTGATAGATTTAAATGACACACTTTCCGCAGTTAAACCTCCACCAAAGGAAGCAGTCGTGTCGCCATCAGGTTTTCTTTCAACACTACAGATTGCCCCAATAGACCGAATAGTAAAACTACTCCCGCCACAGAACCTCCAACAACTATTCCGGTTGAGTCTTTCGAATCTGTAGAGACAAGTAGATGCTCGTGCAATATATGGCATTGTAAAGAAACTTTGCCTCAATATGTTTCATTTGTTCAGTTTAACAGCTGACTTTAGCGTTAACTCGTAGTAATAGAAAAAGTACTAAATATTTTGGAAACTTTACAATACTAAAGTGATACCTGGACCATAGATCACTTTATACTTGTGGTATAAAATTATGTTACTGAGACAACTGATGAAAATATTGACTCATTGTCATGCCAAATTGAGTACAGTTTTTTTAATTTTAATCCAGGACAGATTTCGGTCTTTAGACTTCGGTTGTAGACTCGTTTGGTTCGTCACTCGTGTACTTAAATATTTTATCATTGTAACTTACCGCTTGTTCTTATGTACTCTGCCGTATACTTGATAATGAATCCTCTGTCGACTACTTGGGAATTTGACTTGAATTTCAAGAACATTAAAGATCCTGAACTGGTTTTGTTTGGTTCAGTTCCTCCACACCAACGTCCAAGAGAAGTAGCTTTGGCATCCGACCCTACAGACATAAATTCATTCAACACTGTTTTGTCCACATGAACGGTTTCACAGCGACATTCTGAGTTTAAAATGAATTGCTATCTTCATGAATAAATCAATTTTATTCCTTCTGATAATGATTTCCGGAAAATTGATGGATAGTTCAAGCCCTGGGATAACTGAGATAATCCACGCCTACTACAAGAATTAACTGTTGACGATACGAAGCCAAAAAGCAGGCTCAAGCATCATGAATATATCCCCAAGCAAATGTGAATCTGCAATCACAACATTACCGTCGAACGCTTCTACGTAGTCATTTTGACAGCCAGCAGAGTTCTCCAGTTGCGAGTAGGTAACGTTGATCTTTACCCGATAGGATTTACCCGCATCGATCTTCCACGTCGTCTTGATGTTGCTTTAATAAAGAATACACTAGTCGCATGCGGTGACTATGATGGTGCATCAGTCGACAAACAGTATGTTACCTACGGCTCACATCCGTTATGTATGAAATCCCTCTCTCTATTCTAACGTATTTATAACACATACAGAGATACACTCTCTCTCTCTCTCTCTGTCTCTCTCTGTCTCTGTCTCTGTCAACCCTATAGGCCAACCTCAATGAAACAGTCAAACAGTAAATATGGGAAAAGGGACCTAAATTAAATACCGGAAAGAATCGGGACTTAGTCTAAAAGATATTCAACAATATCAATCACCCTCCCTACACATACGCTGTTGACTGTACACATTCGTTTGAGAAGAATGAATGGTTTCCTGGTCTCAGCCGTCACAATACGTACATTTACCGGCATTTAAAATGTGTGGCTCGAAGAGAGAGCAGGACAGCCAAGAACACAACTGCAACCGTGTACATTGCCATAGTATGTGTCACTCGTCGGTTGTAGTCGGTGTAGGAAGACACTGCTACTCCCTCGTCACGTATGCAGATACAGACTGCGTTACTCAGTAAGCGATTGTGGTGGCTAGATTTTCCCTCATATAATGCGTTGGTGTAATCTGTTCATGTACAGAAGGGCGTAAGGAAACAATAACGATAGACTTAGTATTATAATGTGACTGTTGTCTTCAATAAGAATGAGCTGTAAAGGCTCTCTCTCATCTTTACGTAGACTTTGTGCTGATAAAAATGAATAGTTTGGGGAGGAAATAAACTTGTATGTAAATGCTTCAGCTGAAAGGCTCGTCATCCGTGAGGCTGAAAAAAAGAAGAATATTTGCAAGTTCTCTGATGTATCCAGACGATTAAGCGATCCCTTATTAACAATCGTCGTGAAGAACATCATGGAAAGTAATGTGAATGTTTCTCTGCTGTAATAATAATAATAAGAGAACTTATATTGCGCAATACTCACAACCACAAAGGTGCATGCTGAAAGCGCGCATTGTACCTATGAAGTATGTTTCTGACGGAATTCTCTGCCAAATCCCTGATTTGCCATTATCACATTCATGAACGCAGGCTGCACGAAGTGATAAAACTCACTCACTCACTCACGACATTGCAAATTGACATACAATTAAAGTGTCCCGCCTTGAGAATAAATTGTATTCCTCTGTAATTGTTATCTATCCGTGAGTGGAACCTGGCGGTGATGGTATGTCCAGAACTGATGAAGCCATCGCTGTGTTCACCACACCATTTACCAGTGCTTGTTGAACTGGTAAAAGTACCTATAGGCACATAAATAGGTTATACATACATTGTAAAACATACGTATAAATACCAATGACAAGTTTGTGCTATTAGTATTTTAAATTGCTTGCCAGTTGTTTTAATAATTGTATATAAATGCCAACCAAGTCTTCATACTTGAAGAAAGGTTACGTGTACATCAATGTATTTGAGCAGCCAGAAATTGTAATATAATACGACGATGCTAAGATCAATATTTTCAAAATGTGATAAATCACACCATAACAATCGTTATGTTTGTGTTATGCTGTCGCATTCGGCGATGTCCCAGTTACATGACGTTTACCTGTAAGTCATGGAGTCATGGGCCAATAAATACTGTTATATTTTGTTGTGAGCCACAATATATGCCGTCGGATATGAAAGGATGCAAACGAAGAGGTGATGAACCAGATGGATATATTACGGCAAACTCTATAACACTTGTTGATGTACAATACTTTGGCAAGGATAACTATGTATTCAGCAAAGTCGCAAAACAATTCTTACCATCGTACATTTCTACATAATCGGCGTTACATATTTTGGGTTCTGCCACTGGTAAAACATACGGATTTGTCACTTTGACCTGGATGGTCATGTTGGCGGGGGCATGTATTGTCCAGTGGCAATCTTGGGAACTGGAATTTAGACATTCATCCATAAGTATACCATCAAGATCATGCTGGTACATGATTATCATTCTGTTATTATTTAACATTCCTCGCTCTTTAATGGCATTCCTGTAAATTGTTAACCTCCTCGTTTCCTCCATATGATTTTGTATCATGCTCATTAAACATTCCGTCCTGACAACTGAATATCCCAACAGGAGATGTTATCCCGAGGAGTACCTGGACCACTATGGTGAATAACCGTAAAGTTGGAAAGATTGCCTTATTTTTTTACACAGACGAAGACAAAAATCCACAACTCCTGACACTGTCAGTGAGATTGCCATTTGTTATAAGAAAATCACTCCAGTGCGCTGTCGTATTTTGATTCGTGGATGTGTGTCAGTGTTTTGTTTAGATGATTGACTAGCCTTTGCGTGTGTTTGTGATGGGTGGTTCACGTGAGGCACCGTTTCGCGCGCCCCAAGGATTCCAACTATTTGTTAGCAATTTTTGAACAGGTTTATTGGTATGACATTCTAAACCTTACTTTTGATACGGCCCTGTCAAGGTTGTATTCCCAACCTCCGTAATATTTACTGTCCCTCCACATCTGTATGTCTCGAAAGAAATTCACTAACAATTTTACATTGCCTATCCAGTGAAGTGTACACAAACATTTACCTCATGAGTTGACACACAATTTACGAACCCGATTGTTGGCTAATGTATAGAATATATTGTCATTTGAAAAAATATACAATGATACCAATTCGTGAGTATTTGCCAATTTCGAATACATAGATCATGTTAATATTCAAAATTGTAATTATTGTAAGATCGTTCAGTGTCTCCAGTGTAAATGTGCACGCAAGTAATTTTTCATGTGATATTACCATTAGTTGCGAAATATTTCAGTCGGAAGCCTTTCAGGCTGTACCAAAAACCTGAAATGAACTGAATTGTCATAGCTGATCCAGTACTTTGCAGATTCGGTTTTGACTCGCCACACCAGGTGAAAATCGTGTCATTAAAGATGGAAGGTCCTGGAACATTCATGGCAGTCGTCTCAGAAAACTCACGTAGAGAATAGGTCATGACAAACATGTAACGTGCACCAAAAAAGTGGAAAATATAGATTAATGTGTCTTAAATGGTTAAATAATTAGTGTGATGATTATTTGTATGGGAAAGTTGGGATATGTGTGCCATCTTTTCACGAAATACATTTGACAGGCAGGTGTGTACGTACATGTCAGGGGAGATAGATGCCATGAAGGCCTCTCCCACACTGTGACAGCCATATGTTGTCTTTTCCTGTTTTTCCCTGTCTTATCTCGATGATTTCATGTAAGCTATTCAGTTGGTTATTTGAGATTATTCAATAGCATAAGAAAGAAGTTAACGCGATAAAACATTGTACTCAAAGACCTATGATACTATAGACTATTGGTGATGTGACTGCAGTAACCTACCGTTGTAAAAATTGACGATATAACTAATGTCGCAGACAGCCATAAATGGCACAAAATCCGAGTCAATTACGACGATGCGCACCATCATCTTAGGGTCAGACACCGTCAGTTTCCAAATACAAAAGTCTGGGCTGAAACAATAAGTGAGTTAAGGGTCACAGAAGTCTGCCCAAAGTGGCGTTGCTTAAATTCAGATAATCACAGATTTGAACACAGGAGCATGATATTCTGGGGGCGCCGGCTTTGGCAACTCGGCACAGCAAATTTCGATGCCGAAATGACTGGGATTACATGTTTCCTGACCAATGGAATTCAGAGTTTTTAGAAAGTGTTATGTACGTTTCCAGACAAATGAAGAACAGCTTCAAAGAACTGACCACTTTAAAAGCTTCACAATGTATATTCAATTTGTTATCCGTAATGTTAAGTGTGCAGAGTGCTCACATAGTGAAAAGAAATGCCAGGAAATTGACTTACTATGGCGAAATAACAGGATATCCGGGGGAAGAAAGGAATTTTGGACGTGCCGTTGCATTGCGAAATTGCGGCCCACAATTGTTTGATTGGTGAGGTATCACTGAAACATGAGTGGGTTTCATTTTTTGTGGGATTTGTGGATACTGAATCTGACTTTGATGCCATTATATCAGGACATTTATCACTTTCGACGCCCTACAACTATAACACCTTTCAGAAACAATACTGAGAACGTCTCACTTCAAATAATGAGTTTCTACATACCTTTCCGTGAAGTGTGAGACACACGAAGTCTGAATACCATCCCACTGGTATCATTGCTGGACTTGAATACCAGTTTCATTAACATTCCGTTAGAATAGTAGGGACCAATCGGGGACATCGATGAATTTCCAGCAAAACCCTCCCCGCGAGGTAATAATTTCTGTATATCCTGAGGCAGAAGGATTTATTTGAAAATACTTACAGTTACTCTTCAATTTTGCATAGAAGAAAATACCGTTAACATAACAAGAAATGGGACACAAAAATGAGTGAGTGAGTTTGGTTTTACGCCGCACTCAGCAATATTCTAGCTATATGGCGTGCGTAACAAAAACGTCTCATGTGTTCCCATTTCGCCTTGTTTAGCGACTCTTGTCTCCCAATTAAAACGGAATCTATGGATGGATAATAATAATTTCCAGCAAACCTGTAAATCGGCATAAGCAATGGTATATGGTTTGAGAATACACAGTAATCTGTGCTTATGGAACCACTCATTTTCTTCGTTTATAATCGTGGTTTGTTATACGCATTTCAACGACAATGTAACGCGAGAGGCCGGGACAAAAGGTTCGTTATAACATAGTTAATCGCACTTGCAGAAAGAAAAAACAACCGGGTTCCACGTGGAATCAACCCATATTGTTCTTGTCCATTCTTATGAACATATCTGGGACATGAACAATCTATTCCGCCAATGAATCACAATATTCATTTTTATATTCAAAAAAGAAGTGGACATTCCAGTTTCGGGTGAAATATTTTGTGATTATTCTATTTATATGAACTTTGTTCAAACACGCCAGTTTCGTGTTTCATATTGTGCTCATGATCATGTTCAGGGCAAAATGCGAATTTGCATAGAAACGTGTCACTGTGTGGCTGTAGATTTAAGTGAGAAAAAAGACTGAAAGACAAAAGTTCTTCTGATGTTGTCTTAAACTCAATTAATCGTTTTTACGTGCGTCTGTCGCGTCAGTAACGGCTAGGAAATTTGGTACAAGACAGAGCATTGTGGAACAGCTTTTAACATTTCAGTCAGTCGTTAGCCTGCTACAATCACCATTCGTAATCAACTACACAGATGGAACATGCAAGCCCGACTTCCCCGTTACCCCAGGATTGCCAAGTGGTCACATAACTGCGCTATGAGCATGCTGTCGGTGTGGATTTAGCGCAATATAAATGGACTAATTATTATTATTATATAACTCAAGACGTCATTGGTGTCAACAGCGGCAGCGCTGGATCAGTTATTGGACGTTTCACTAGGGGTGTGGCTCATCGAATCCGGGTTGTCTTGAGAATACATACGGAATCACTCGATATTAATGAGTTTGACCTTTCAAATGCACCTGTTACACTGCTAAACTATCTATCTTTTTTAAAGAATATCAATAATATGTCCTCTACTTTTTAAAAATACTGGACACATAATGTTTGGATTTAATACTGGCTTGATAATAGTTCATTCAATCCTTGGGCACATGACTTAATGGTAGCAAATTGTGCACGACGCAAATATCACGTACCTCCACTAAGGCGAACCGAATCACTATCACATTGCGGGTAGGTGCCCTCCATATCAGCAGTGATAACGTCAAGTCTCATGTTTGGTCGGAACATCCCATCGTGCAGTAGTATGTAGCATGACAGGTTGCTGAACAAACATGGTCATTCAAACTCCACGTACACACAATAAAATAGGAATTGATGGAGTGATCAACTGAGTGAGTGAGTTAGGTCCAACGCTGCTTGCACAGCCAATATAAATTGAAGTGTTCAATCCGCTGAACGTTTCAGCAAGTTTCACAACATCTGGTTACAAAAACAGCTTATACCAACCTTGCGATACTACCAAAAAGTATTTACTTATAATGCATACCTTTCCTGATTGGTATTCATCCTCTCTTGATTCTAAGATTCGTAACTCTCGATGAAGTAAGTAAAACGTATCAACACGGTGAAAATGATAACTATAACGTAGAGTTCATTGTTATATATACTGGTGCTTGAAGATATGTGCATTTGCCGGAAAGACAAAGCTAGTCCTTGTCCTTCATTGAAGTGGCTCCGGCAACAGTGTGAATTCGTTGAACTGTAAATTTAACATCGTGTTGGCCGAAATTCACAAAGAGATTGGTCGGTAGAACATATAACATGGGTAGCTATGGCTGTTCATCTCATGTTTGTCATTGTCTGCCGGAAGTGTACTGTAAGTCCTCGCACTGGTATGGTGATCTATCTTCATTTGGCGATCGCCAGCCAGTTTTATATTGTTTTGTGTATAGTTGAAATATTCGGTTAATTACGGTTATCTGTGATCTGGATTTTTTACTTTCGCTTCGTTGAAGTATATTATCTGCGCCGTTAACGCCATAACTTGGTTTTAGTCACGATGTAACTGCAGAGCGCCGGTGTGACCAAATCTTAACTCACTGTTCACGCGCACGCATGTGGTCATTATCGTGCCTTACCAGAAAAACGCGGGACGAGCCGACGCAATACCGTGACGTCTTTGTCCGTATGTTTTCTTTATTACCGGGTGTTCTTCATTTTCCTGCCAATGCCAATATATTCAGAATCGGAACTCTCGATTAATGCAATACTGATGTTGAACTTACCCAATAAAGTTCTTAATGCAATCGTTTTTTTTCGCGCGGCTTTTTTGTGTTTTATTTATTTTATTTTATTTTATATACCATCACCTTAAATATTTCATCCCTGAATGTCAATACAATGCGAATAACTGTCATACATTGTATCTCTTGTCACGTACATATTTATCTTATAAAAGGGTTGTTATTACAGTACGCCTTCGGTTACCGTTGTACACGAACGACATCTTCTGAGTCTGACCCATTGGCGTAAGTCTCTCCGATATCATCTTGGACATATTATTGTTGTTTCGTTGGCTGGACGTTATATCACTTGCAGTTGAGGTTCCTGAAAGAACGCCAGTTACCTGAAAATTAAATGTAAATATATTGGCGAAAATGATAAAGTATCGACGCTGCTGACATCGGCTGTTCTTGTTTTCATGCCGCTTTTTGCTTACAAATCTAATACGTGTTTTGGTTGTACATGGTTAAAACAATTCGGATTACAATGTCTCTGCAGAAAAGGAATAAGAATTAACCACCGGATTCTACCATATATGCTGCACGGGGAAAAATAGATCGCGATAAACAATTCCGGAACATTTGAACTATCGGACGTGGCTATCTGGAATTCGACAAAAGTCAACAAAAGATCAGACGCAGATTCAATGGATACATTACTTCACGATTCGGTTCCATTTGATATTTAACGGCGGAACGTGCTTGCGCTGGAAGGTGAATTCGGAATTATGAGTTTAGATACCTATGCTTTTAAGCAAAGGCGCAGGACGCTAACGTACATCCGAAACTTCCGGTAAAGTGCTGAATGTAAAGTGAAATAATTGGTAATGAAATCGATGGATGCCGCAAATGTATAGACGTAGACAGATGAACAATGCGCGCTTAAAAAGGCGATGCGTTTGGATCACAGAACTTGAAACCTTTCTTATAGTATATTACAAAAATATCAAAACTAATTAATGGAAGATATTCTGGACTGAATCTGGATTACGTACTTTAAATTGCGTGATTTCCAGCTCTCCAGGTAGTTAGGTACTGCATAGCAACGATCCAGATAATTATATACCTCTTGATTAAAAAATGTATTTGTAATAATGACTTCAGACGTTCTTGAGAAAGTACTTGCCATCGCAGAGAGTGAAAGGGATATCGCTATTACTGGCTATCCCTGGTGATTTTGTTTTGATTGTTGTTTTTTATTTGAAAGAGACGTTCATGGTGGCGCTTTAATTATATTATAGACGGGCTATCGCCTTATTAGATTAAGGAAGTACATTAAAAGATCGCTCATTGTATTGCGAATTTTAGCAGTATGTCTTTCTGCGCCTCTACCGCGCGAAATGTCACGAACTTTGGTCGCTATTCTGAAGATACTCGAACCTGCCGTGTTTAACGTATAGGCCTTAATGAAGTTATACAATTGGAACTAAAGAATATCATACGTTAATGGCGTGCGTCAAAGCTGAAATCAGGCATTTATCGTCATCGGCTTACATCCTGATGGCACCTACGCTGTAGGGTGATATGCGAATTTTATTATGGACACCCTTATTTCGATGGTGGGCGTTACGGTAAATAAAATCATTATTCAATACGCCACGTATACCTGGTATGCAATGATCATAATATATATTTATTCTATTACTATTACCAAACATAAAATAAAGTCAGAACTTCGCGAAGAGTAATACCCTTCCATAGCAATATGTTCTGAAACAATCATTCGCGACTGCGGGTGATTCAAAAGAGTGGTCGATGAACGGATCTTTCGATGTTAGCATACGTTTCCGGTGAAGGAATGAGCTATTTGCTGGTCTGTTTTCAATCTGCGGCACCGGTCCGCGTACAACGTCGATATCTTTGCTGTTTTTAATTTTGCGAAGTGGTCCCCGCCGAAGTATTGTTTGGCTTTACCACGACTGCATCGCCACCGTTTCCGAATTGTCTCCACATCGCCGAGCAGTTCCATAAATATTATAATAGCAAACTGTTCAAATCAATAAAATATGACTGGTGATAAGAGTCATCCAAATGTGCATACCGCCACGAGGTTCGACATATGAAGCCCATTTTTGCTGCAGATGTTGCTTCCAGTTTTGCTTAAGCGGGGATTTTATACGGGTTGGTCCGTTCAATGGGGTTTGGCGCGTTGCGTTTCGGCAGTTGTTTTGCCGGTCGCGCGTTCTTGTTGCTCGTTTTCTGTGGTGTGAAGATCCCGTAGCGCAGGTATGCATCGCGCAGATTCTTTGAGCACCGAGTTCGTTTTGCGTCGGCACCCAGTAATGAGCACGTGTTGCCTGCTGAGAAGTGACAGCATCGCCTGGTGCGACCATGTCCTTGTTGGCTTTGCAGTCGTCCGGTCCACGTTACCTGCAATGATAATCGACCTGTTTCCCGGATCCGCGCATGATCGGTCACATCACCACGCTCTCATGCGTCTTTGATGCCCCGGCGCGTCCGGACGAGAGGTAACGGTGATGATCGGAGGCAACTTCCCGGTATCCTTCCAGCGTTGGCACGAAAACCACATCTGATGCGATGGCGCAAAGCGTATCGGTTCGATCTTCGATTATCTGGCTGTGCATCCATCGTCGTATAAATATAAAGTTATTTGCGGACGACTAACCCATTTGGTGATTTGGATGGTGTGCGTGTCCCCTTGCTGCCGTTCGTGGCGCCCGGTATATCGATAATCCGCTGAACATGAATACCGTTTACCAATCTGTTGAACCATTATTCGATTCGTCACCTTATCGACTCAGCGAAGGCGTCGCGTTAACGATATCTGCTGTCACTCGCGTGGATCGTTAAACGCAGTTCGTACTCCAGCCTGTCACCCAGCGTGACGTGCAGCCCTCAGTTGTAGGCGTGATGCAAAATCGACGCGCCGCTTATAGCCGTGGTGGTTCCAGAACGCGCAACCGACAAATTAACGCGCGCAATACCCGTTCGCTCGCGCCTGCTGCCGTGGCTTCTCCGGTCCATCGCTATTCGATGCTCAAATTTCGTTTTCCGCGGTTTTGATGGTCGTTTTTTTATGCGGTGATGATATGAACGATATACCCCGACCTGGCTTATCATCACCAAATGGAGGACCAAAGCCGTCCCTGGTATAATGTCTCATCGCCGGGTTGAAAAGCAAGCCGCCGTATTGTTTTTCGTCGATCATTACTGGATTATTATTTGATCGTCTGCGTACCAGGAACAGAGTTTTTCGCCAGTGTTTTCGAAATACATATATAGAACGCCATAGCGATATTCCACAGGTTGGGGGCGATACGCTTTCTGGCGATGGTCTCGAACTGGAAACACTGTGCCGATGATCTACTTCAGCGACCGTCGATGATTCTACGATGCTATACTGGCATATCCGAAAGTCTTTCCAGAAGTTGAATTTAATTCATAAGGATGCCTGCGAGTGAAGATGCTCGAACGTAATCTCGTACGCTACGAAAACCTGCGCATTGTTGGTGCCGACTTTATCGCGACAAATTAATCGCGGCAATATCCGAAAATAAGCCAGGAAGTTCGACATGGCGACGAAGCGAATGCCGGAAAGCTTGTTGTTGATCTCTGCGGGTGCGTGGTACCACACGGCGAAGTGGATTGATTCTGCTGCGCATTGGTTTTAATTAAACCATGCGTGGACTGCTATGACGGTGCGGCGGCTTCGTTTCGAAGATACATCAATCAGGAATACTAACCTTCGAGACCTCGCATCACCACATTTCCATGTGTAATCGGTAGCATAGCTTTACGATGTCATCCGCAGGCGACTGTTGCGGGTGAATTATTATAATTAATGCATCCATCCCGAATCTCGCGAAGAACCACGTTCGGCGCGTGATGGTCGATAATGCCGTCCAGCGGAACTTCAGAGGCCTGCATGATCTCACCTCAGCGCGTGGATTGATGCTAATAAAAACAACAACATTTTGTTTATAGTCCCCACCGGCCAGCGGTTATCTAACGTAATAATAATGGCGACGATTTTAAACCCGTGACCAATTTAAAATAACAAACAGTCGGATGGCATTCAAGTTGAAGGACCAACTTCGGTCGACCATGATGAAGACGGTCGAAGTGAGCCTCATCTACCGCGAACTGTGCATTCCTCAGGCGCGGACGTTCGAACAACCGTAGTGCCAGTATTATTGTGAAGGTAACGACGGAGACGAATGCGTGCTTGCAATTTTACACAAAGTACTTAGCGAACCGAATTATCGGTTCGTGAAAATGAAACCGTTTCATATGGGATGCCTGGAATGGCGCTGCGCATCGTAATGACTGAAGCTGCGGGTCGGGGCGACAAAAAGTAAACCAAACTAACGATGGCGACCTCCAGCGCTTTTCGGCTTCAGCTCAAAACAAACACAATCGCGTGAAGTGAGGCGGTTCAGGTAACCTGGAATTTGAACTATGGCGAGGACGGTCATAAAAACGGCTGGTATTGTCATCTGTATAGCGCCAATAACGCACATGATGGTTCACCGCCGGCCGCTATGCCGACTTCTAGACATTTTGAGAGAGGATACCTTTAACCGATGGATGTTCGTACACCCTCAGATGTGACCAGAATCTCAGCATCATAGATTCCCCACCTGTTCGCGCGCAAACAAAGACTACCGTGGCTTGACCCGATGCAAAGAGCGTAAATGTCGTTGTCGACCCATGCTCGCCAAATTCGCAGCTAACATTCACCATCCAGTAAACCTGGGACATCGGATACGACGTCGCGGTTAGTGTCAGGTGGGTCGACATCACGAAATCTGCCGAAATAGACAAGCGTCAAGTCTACCAGTGGCTGGAGGTTGTGGCACCTCGCGAAATCAAAGTCAAACTCCGGTTAACAACACCAATACCATGGTTTTCTCGTTTACGTACGGGTGGGCGTGGATGCATCTTCCATGACGCTTGAAGTCGTACCGTAGAAACACGATATCCTCGTAAACTACGATAACATACATCTGATGGGTTTTCGACCAGCCTTCCGAAAACCAATTAAAATTTCTCTAATATATAAACCAAGACCAATGACTCCTGCCATTGCATTTTTTTCGATCTTGGGGACAGGCGGATTCGACCGACGTGCCAACAAATTGAAGCGTCCCTGCACTTATTAGCACCAACGTCGAAGTCGTAATCGGAGTGAACTGGATCGTATCTGCTGACCTAGCCCTATGTCGTCATGGATCAGGATCACGTATCCTCGAATTAAAAACAATGGGATTACTGGGAAGTTTTATTTGTAGAAGGGAATACCCATCACCATTACCAGAACAAACAGGTTATATGCTAGTCCCTCTCCTCGGAAGACACAGCCAGTAATCCTATTTAAAGGCAACTATACCATAGTGATCGCGTCACTGTGATACCCTCATTATTGACGTGGATTTCTTGGAAATGCCTGGACTATGAACAACAAGTGGGAGACTCCTGCCTGCGTCATACCTTCTGATTATGACAAAATCCAACGCTGTATCATATTATGTACAACTAAGAACAACGCCACCACATAGCCCTCAAGGAGTCGAGGTTTTTATTGGAGGATGAAGTGAACCAGATTTATGCGCCCAGCATTAACCTCATCGCTTAAAGTATATTCATCAATAGATCTGAGATTGAGATAAATATTATTTTGAAGCTATATATATATATATAGTGCAAGATGTGAGTTGTTTTCCGACCACTGGACGACGTGGCTCAACTCTCAGGCGAGGCGGCGGATTTGATTTGTGCGACATCAAAGACGCCAAACGCCAACTGGAGCAGTGGCGTGACAACTCGTTATTAAAAAGTACCATCAAACGTCAATACGGTCAGAAGTATGAGCACAGACGGTCGTAGTCACCAACGTGAACTTCGAAGTGACCGGCATCAACATTGTAACCATCTGGCCTCATCCTCATCATAGTTAGAAGTAGCCGCCCGGGGTGTCTCGGGACTGGCGTGAAGTGCTCGTCGGCGCTCACGGACGAGTAAATCTCTCCGAGAGAAGAGTTCTGCCTGTTTAGCAGATACTTCGCCAAGTACCAGTGCATGAGGAGGAATTCGACTCAAGACTCGAAAACCGTCGATGGCAGCGAAGACGAGAAAAACCTCTAACAAGGCCGACAACAAATCATTCAAACCTTCTGATGAAACAGGAACAGAATAGGATATAAACGCGTTAGAGCTGTGGGTGTCGTGTATGGCCTAGCCGATACACTAGTTTTAGTACCAAATATAATAAAACAAAAGAAAATAATAGTTCTGTCTGGTATCTCTTCAGACGCTAAAACGCGCTAGCTCTATGCCGCTAGAATTGTGATTAGCCACTTGCTGACACCTGGATTCGAGTGAAAACACCAGCAAACGTGCACCTGCGCAGGACAGGTTCGAAACTGGTTAAGCCATATTGAAAGCTATGAACAGGTACCTCAGGATAAATAATGGGATTGTGGCCTCTACCTGTTTTGCAGCGTTCGGCGACTAATGTATCGTAGCCAGCGTTCTTTAGGCTACCTACGGGCATGTTTTCGTGAGACATGGATTCGAGTGAAAAGCCTAAATAGCACCAAAGTATTGAAGCGGAATTGGAATGTCAACTTTCAGAACATCCTTTCTTTTCTACTATGAACGCGGAGCCGGTTTAGAGGCAGAGGGAATGTCTGATCTCAGGACCCGTTAAACCGAGCACTCGGCTATCAGGTGGCTGTGTCAGTCGAACGATCAAGGTACTGAGTTGCGCATCTCTGTTGTCTCACCGGTTCCGAAATACCGTTCGGAAAAATAAGCTGAATTCTCTTATTTGAACTTGCGCATCAGAAGGATGGTTCTTGATATTTTTAACCCTCAAATCTGCATCGGTAAAGTATCCCCTCTCATTACTACTGCCAGATGTAATTAATAACACACGGTAGCAATGTTATAGAAATTACGGTGCAATGTTAATGTATCTAAAATGGTTGTGATACCTATATATTTTAGCAGGTATGAACCTCTAAGGTATCCATTAAATGAAATTTGTCTCATCTGTGATGTTTATACCAACGTTCACGTCATCCAGAAAAGACGGTTGAAGGTACGTGATGATTTGAAGAACTAAATGTGACGACCAAAGACCAGATTTTCCGAATTCACGTTGCGTGGGACGCAGCTTATCAACTTTTGAATCTGTAAGACATGTATCATTCCTATTTGTACTGGATATTTTGTAATCCACTCAAACAATGTATATTCAGGCTCAACAATGAAGTATTACCATGATAAAGGTTACCATAATCCTTTTGATACAATGGGAAAACGATGTCTCACAACTGCAGAACGCATTTTGAGTCAAGTCAAATTAATTCAATATGGTATCTCAAAAACTTATTATGCATTTTATCTACATTCGGTTATGAGTTCCGATTCTATCCAAAAATGCCTTTCAACATCTATACCTTGATCATGTATAGGAACCAAGGTGTGGTCAAGAGTAACCTTTAACTTTCTGGTCGATGATGATCTGATGATAATTCAACCTTCACATGCATGTAACCAATTCCTTTCACTTATCCACCACCCTGAACTGGAAAAGAGGTGATTAAATACTGCGACAGATTAAGGAAAATAAACACACTCCGCATAACTTCTAACTAACAAGGATAAGTTCATCTTAACTTGATCAGCGAATTCTGGTGCTGCAGGTCCAGGCAACTGTGTCATTTCATCGGACAAAAGCGGGACTTTCTGTCAATGAGCAGGCTCTTTTTACCAGTCAAGGGAAGCGTCCAGCGGTTACGTGCTCAAGTTGTTAGATCAGGATTACAATGTAATGCCGACTTTGAATTGTACCATTATGATTTCATAGTGGGATCTGGGTGAACAATTTCTGTTGTTTGCGAACAAGCTTTCTGTTTCAAGGTACAAGACCTGCCATCACTATTTCGTAGTGAATCATAAATACATGTTCATGGTATTATTGTCGCATTGTCGGCTCTGTGCTCTTGGAGGAGGGTTTCCTTAGAGATATTGACGCTTATAGTTTACCTGCTTTAAGTAAAACCTGCTTTTCCTGATTTCTGATCAGATTATTGCCTGTAGACTACCTGTAGCTTAGCTCTGTTTCTTTGAAGTGGCATTTAGGACAACTAAACACGTGCTCTTTCATTCTCTTACCTTACTTTCAATGAAATCTTACGTTGAGGTACCATGTTCCATAAGAGGACGCACTGAGTAAGCTAATAATAATACATATAGTGTTTCCCGCTGCTAAGGAATATACGATCCATTTTCACACAGTTGTAATCCCACTTGCGAATTATCTGTACCTAATATGCAATAGCGTAAAAGTTGATAATTACAAACACACAGCCCTCCAACTATACCTATACCGAGCTTGGAAACATAACATATCCCTAATACGTCTACGCATCGGTGCAGAGCAACAAGAAATTTTCTGATTCAGTCTGTGAAAATCATATACAAATTAAAATCATCTATGGCACCATATCCGTACGTCGGTGAAGACAAACCGAACATTGTCTGGTCCTGGTCATCAAAATCATAATATTATACCAGACCATTATCCCTGCTAACACCTACCTGAAATGTGGAATTATACACGTGATACAGTCTTTATACCCATATGTCCATCCATATATATATATACCAGGTGTTGAAGTACATGAATAGGATTAAGTTAAATTAAGTTAAAACATGTGATTGATTTTTAAAGAAGAGTCAGTACCGCACTGTCCTATTTTTACGTAACAAGGACGTCCAAATGCTGAATGATCTGTCGCGTTAAATCTGAATGCGTCCACGTTGGATTGATAGCCTTTTATACACACGGTTTGTGTGTCTGTCCCAACTTTTGTATTATTGACTGTACATTGTCATATTGTCTCACTTTGTAAAATTGGGTTTGATGTTTCCTGGCATGTCAAAAGGCGTAAGTTCTTCTTCGCCTTGATGAAGCCACCATACCATAACTTTACCCACAGTGGCAATATGTGGCTGTGTAGTTCTGGGAGTATGCAACTCTTGCCACTACCGAGTTATTGAAGCTTTCTCCATCCGAGGGTACCCACATTCACAGCTGGGTGGACTGGGACACACTGGTCACGCCATTACGTAGTCTACTTTTGTCCATTCACTGCATTGTACCCGCAACTAGTTTGCACGTATTCATGTGACCAATCGCGCAATTCGATATGGGTTCTTTTAAGACTGGGGACGTGGCACTGAAGAGTCTGCACTGAGCTCTCCATACACCCGGTCACAGTGGGGCTCAGTCGGCACCTCACGCTCGCTGGATATAGCCTGGCGCCAGCAGCGCCAGAGACCTGATATCAACTCCAGAATTACACTGTCAATGCGAAATTTGTATGCCAGCCAGAAGGACTGACGAGGACGGACTCAACTGGCCACAATATAACGCCACAGATGATGATCTGGTGAAGGGCATTTTAATCCGCCAGTAACCTGGACGAAGCCCAGAAAGAACAGGACAAATGTGTTTTGGCTCAGTTCCACAACATTCACGGGTTTTGATGAACCTTAATTCAGGCGCGGCTGAATCATTTTTAGATACAATGCGTGTGATCATATCGTGTTGAAAACAAAGCTAACGTACGAACGGTGCACACTGGTAGCCAGGCGTGATCTTCTGTTTAGAAACTTAGTATTGATATTATTCTCGTAAAACATTTCGCTATTTGGTTTCCTTAACCAGTATTAATGCAAGTGTCTCTGTTTTCCAGAAGGGGAAATATTTGGCTACAAAGATTCTAGGATGCCATTTTACAGACATGAAGATGAACAACGTGCTCTCCTTATCTAAATTATTCGAGCTATTGTAACTGTATAGTGTATCATATGGGATTACAGCAGATAGTATTAACAATTTATGCACTATATGCTGTTATTGATGTAGCTACCTGTTATACATGAAAGATTTATCCTGCCAGGGGACGTTATGCTTTTCCACCGTAAAGTTGCATGTAGCCTTCCGGCGTCATGAATAAAAGGAATAATGACTTCAGTAACCACAATGATATCGAACTGGCGTTAATTCAACTCACCTTCCCCAAAACATTTATGATCTACCCAAAATGGAAACGAAGCCAGACAGACCGCGAGATCTGTTCTAATTATCAGCATTCAGAAAAGTTAAAGGTTATTGTTATTGTCAAAGAGCGTTGGCTTCAACATATATTTCCTTTTTGGTATGGAAATATCGGAACTTCAGCCACCACCATAGTAGGAATTAAAATCGATGATTATGTTTTGTTGAGGATATAAATGGGGAGATCGACTTTTCCTTTTATTTGTGGTCAAAGGTTATAGCATACAAATCTTCAACAATGGTTTTCTGCAAAAGGTTTATTCAGCTGTTAATATTGTATGTCGGTGCCCTGCATCATGTGTCCTTGTGAGTTTTATATAGGTGATAAATGATGATTAGACCCATTAGTTAGACGACATCCCTTGATACGCTTTGTTTGCGTATTGCGCTTGGAGTGCTGATCCGCTATTTAATGATCGTCCGGTAAATCCTACGGTAAAACATAGAATCTTTACAACGTCAATGGAACAGTCGAAGCGGCGAAAATGGACTTAAAATTTGTAAACGAGGATGAATCTGGACATGAATTTCCTGTTGAATCAGATGTCAATAGGATGCAAGTCAGCGCAGATCGTTTCATCTCAAAACCTTGACTCACCGCTCTCCAATCTGACAATTACATACATTGTACGTAGAATCTCTCATATATGTTCTATATGCCTTTTACTTGGAAATAAACCAATATCGCACAGAGCACAGCCAAAACTGATAATATATGTAGCACCATTAACTACTCCATCATTGAAGATAGTTAGTTATATCAATGCCTCTACACACCACCCTACACAATGCTGCCATGTTGGCGAGGAGAATGCTGCGACACTCCGTGATTTACTACGTATTCGGAAGACATAGCCAAAGGTATGAAGAGCAACCAATCGCGTTCTACGCCATGGTATGTATTCGTCAGTTATAGCTGTAGTTAGTTATTTGTCAGTTGTAGATGGCGGGTACGCTTCGCTGATGAATATGAACCTTGGGTTTTTTTCTTTTCTGGTGCGTTACCCAGTAGTTCATGCCGAAAGCGAAACGGCCAATGACATAGGGGCATCCTTTGAAGCTTACTTACAACTATATACGCTTTCATTCTATTTATCACCGATGATTTCACCAACAGAGATGTTTCAGTTGTCTGTTCAAATCCAGTAATTCGGAATGTTTCCCCACTCTCAATTTCATCAGTGATATGACCTGATGTAGCGTAATGTTGTATTATTGTGGGTATTATTATTATTGTGAAGGAGAGGGAAGTGCGGTATTATTAGCGACAGAGGGAGTGTATATTAATTATAGTACTGTATGTATATTATTGTCTGGTTGTACGATTGTAATATAAGCTATCATTGTCATGTCGGAAGATCAGGGGACTTACAAAGGGAAGCGGAACTTGATGGCTCACGCTACTTTAATCCATTCATCTGTCTTGTCTATCAAACCTTCTTAGATTCAAAGCCATCGTACTGTGTCTGTAATAAAGGGAATAAAACCATTTCAAGTATCAAAATTGCGCGACGATGTTAAAATTCTATAGATCCTGTAATAAATTGACAGTTATTATTTTTCTATTATTAGTTTCCATACGTGACGCACCCGAATAGTTAACGTTCTATTATCCCTAGGTGAAGGAGAGGGTGCTTAGCGATATATATCTATTGTAATCACAATATTGGGGTATATGATATTTTAACGGGCAGTATTGAACGTTTATTATAAGCTCTAGAACCAGTGCCCATACTACCAGAAGCAAGAAGCTCATTCAGAAAAAATTTTAAATTTACAGATCTGTAGCGGATTTGCTCAATTAATTTCCATGTATATGTACTAAAATTTCTGTCATATAAGAAGTCTGTCTAAACCATTTTGATCGATATAAAACATAGTATTCAAAGAAACAGCATTCATTCCAAATGTTCAACAAGTGTTGATCAAACGTATGGAGTATTCACTTGCATATTCACGACAATTCCGAGTTCAGGTATTGCAGTAGAAGTATTACACACAAGTACTCTGACTCAACGCTCTGCGAAGTTTCATACAAATACCAAGATTTGAACGGGACGAAC
This sequence comes from Haliotis rubra, assembly GCF_003918875.1. NCBI lineage: Eukaryota > Metazoa > Mollusca > Gastropoda > Lepetellida > Haliotidae > Haliotis > Haliotis rubra. The sequence goes on along the minus strand of NW_025766150.1, from coordinate 22,642 downwards.
CTGTTACGAAATTCAAATATTCAGTGTCACTATGCGCAGAAAAATCTATCGGTATTTCTGAATTATCGCAAGCGACTGCACTAGCCTGTGTAAAACAGGCCAGGAGGAGCCACCTCACAATGTGGTGGAGTCCAACGTAACTGTCTTTGAAATATGTAATATATATGAATATGGTGGAAATAATTAGAAAAGTCAAACTGCAAAGAAATTTAATGTCACTTCATTCAGTGCACAGATAATTAACTAAAGTAATACATCAACAGGTCATTTAGGATTCTTCTAGAAGGGTCTTTGAGTGTTATGTTTAGTGGTTTCTCTTCGATGATATTGGATTCATCGTTTTCTGTCTATTATCAGGTGTTTCGTGTGCGCGGTGATATCTGGAGTCTTTGCCCATTACAGATTCGGGTACATTGAGATGCCTGAATACAGAGTTATTATATTAAGAGTTTCAATTGCCACTAAGGCCAAAATACGTTAAACTACTAGACATGAAACTGTATATGGACCTGTGTCAGATGGTGAGTTTCAGTGGAAATGTGTCGAAGTGGTCGCACAAACCCGAAAATGGGTGTGTTTCATTTCTGCAATCAAACACTTATCCATGAATTTCGCCCGTGCATTGTGCTTTCTTCTTCGCCTGATTATATGAATTTTCAATTATTCTGCATCCAAGTAAAAATATCAGCAGCAAAATAATAACTAAAATAGTACCGTGGTGTTCGAGAGAAAGTATTTTAAAAATCGAAATCCTCGAAATTTCTTTTATCTCAAAAGATTCAGAAAACAACTAGTAACAAATATTTTGTAGCTTAACAATTGAAATTAAGAGTTCATTACCTAAACTCCGAGTTTCTGTCTTAATGTGTTGCTATATGAAGAGTAAAATACCGGTGCACACAGAAAAATACCGATTTCAAATTAATGAATTTCTAATTGTGTGTTTTGTTTTGTATTATTTTGTGCCTTCTACTCCTCACAAAAAATCATTACATTTTCATTTATTGCAAATCTGGAATGATGCAGGCAGAAAGGTAATTTAATGGCGGTTGGCAGATGAAGTAAAATTCGTTACTGAGCAATGAATTTACAAATCATCGGGGCTTGTATGAACAGTCGTGCAAGAACACGCTACCGTGAAATGTTATTATAACAATAGGTTCGAAGTCCAGTTTTTGGACCAATTTGGCAGTGTTCGAAATTATATGATATCATGAGCACAGATACAAAATACCGTCATGGTGATAAGGCCTTCAAAGAGTTGCTGTTGGAATGTTCTGCCATTCCTCACCAACGCCCTGCCGAAAGATAAATGTTCCAGAGTCAGAACATGGAGACCATGCTGAATTCCAAATGTCTGGCATGGAAACAAGATCGAATTGTTGCGGAAGGCCATCATATGTGTAGCCGGTGACCATCATTAACAACTCTTTCTCCGGAAAAACTTCATTGCGGGTTATTATTATCAATAGAAATGGGGATCCGCTTGACGTGGAAAGTGATTACCGGAATTAGTTTTACCGATCGAGACTGCATGCGTGAAATATGAGCAGTCATGCCGCAATGCGTATTGTTGTTTCACCGAGAGATTGCTTGTATTTCGACGTTATCAAAATCAATCTGACGGTCTTCTGGTATATATATGGAAAGAATATGGTTTTACCTACAAGCTTCTATGGTTGTGAAGCATGCCACCATATAAAACGGTATTATTGTGGTGGTACACAACGTGTCTATTCAGTATATTCAAAGGGTTCCAACAGACCTTGTACCAACAGATTTGTATGTGCCAACCTGGAGTCTCTGGACCAATGGATTTTGTGGAAATAAATTATTATTCCTTGAAAGATTATTAACGCCTGTAATTCGAAAACGTTCATGCATTTTAACACTGTTCACGCCAAATAATATTAGCTCGCATTTTTAACCTCTGTTATTGTAAACGGTAGGAAATTATAACCTACCACTATGTATCAGCAACTTACGTTACCGAGCTGGTGACACCTTTTCCATCAGACAGTTTGGCGCAAAATAGTTATGGCTATCTTCTCTCTCTCTTGTGGAAGAGGCTCAATGAAATTCTCCGATGTATATGTCCAGATATGCTGTAATCCATCAGATCACTACATGAATTTTACCTCTAATGTATCTGTGCCGTTATAAAGACCATATACAACATGGTTCTAAAGGCCAAATTCTCAAAGAATGTAATGCTTTGTAATAATAAGCACTGCTAACAACCGATACCCATTTTGCCGATACGAAGATCTGTAGACGAAATGCTTTTATATGACGCCGCAGCTACTGGACGTAGAATTATGTAATTGGAAATATGATGTTAGAAGATGCCCAGCACTTTGTTTGTGAGGTTGAAACTTCATCCCTGGCCTTCATAATGAAACAACGATCATATTACTACATTCAATACATCTGTGCTTCAAAAAGTTATTCGATTACTTTCCTAATGAACTATCAAATTCCGGTGAAATATCCGTGCTTTGTTTCGCTATGTGGATATATGCGATGTTGTTATGTAATCTTCGAATATATGCGCGCTTTTAGCAGATGTTCATTCATTCGGTATTTCATTTATGTATTCTTTGAATGTTGCGTAACATACCAGCGCAAAAAATCGCTATCATCGAGTTGATGAGATATTACACTGAAAATACTTGTTGCTTAGTTTTGCTGAAAATACTTGTTTTTGTGTGGTATGGCGGCTTCGGAGTACCAATAAAATCACGTAATCCATATTCGTTTGGCGGCGTTATCAGGAGCAGCGCCAGTCATCTATAAGGAAACGCAAGTTTAATGATAAATATAATTGCATTTAAATTACTGATCCAAGGAAATTGATACACTTGCTTTGGCGTACCAAATTTGTGTGCTTCACAATAAAATAATTATCAACGATAGGGTTAAATAATTAATGTGAATAGTTAACTGCTACACACGAAATATTACTATTTATTTATGGTATTCGTATTTATTTTTCCATAACCAACACTCCCGTAGTCTGTATCACATTTTTTCTGAGAGGTAACAAAAATCTTGGTGGGGTATATTTGGTTACTCCAAAAAGTCCCCAACGTATAATACTCATACGATGTCTCATTGACAGCCTTTGGCCGTCACATTTTAGGTGTTATCATAAAAGAATATTGCAGATTTTTACGCTTAAGTTTATAATTATTAAGTCGCGACTCTAGATCAAAGGATTATGGATGTATTTTTTTCGTATTTCAATGTAACACGTGGGTATATTATTTCTGTATTTGCAAAAGGTGCCGTTGAGGGTATGTGTTTGCAGTAACCAGTTCTTTGCGAACAATGATTTTTAGTTTAGAAATTCGTACATCGCCGTTGAAATTTCGATCTTAGTTATCGCGATCTTATCCTGTCGTGTTATCGCTGGCTTTAAGATCGGCATTACGAAGTGGATGTTGATTTGAAGTTGGCATGGCCCTAAGATCGGTGATTGCCGAAACTGATCTGGCAAATGGGCCCAGGCACTGGTCGACGTCACGACTAGAATAGTTGAGAGGTATCATCTTCCTCTGAAGGTCATTATTGGTGTCAGCGATACCAGTACCAACCCCTCCTGCGGGATCGCATTGGGCGAAGGCGAAGGGGAAGAAGACGACGCCTGCAAGAGGCCCCTACTGGCGCCTTAACATGGCGTGGCCATAGCGGAGAACAGTGACGTGGTATGGGTGTCTATTTCACCTCCCCTCAGCCAGCGCATTTTGACACCACTTGTGATTCCTACTCAGCTGAGTAGACCAACCTGGCACCTCGTTTCGCTGTACGCACCAACTTCTCCAAAAGGCGTGTCTCCACCATCGACCACTTGAATTAGAAGTAGCGCCAGACAAAGGCTTCAGGCCAAATACGCTAATTACACGCGATCATACATTCTGTGCGATTACGCGTCATTAGCAGGGGAGCCAAGAGGCTTGCCTGTCTTAGAGTTCTGATCCCAGATTTATCAAATTATAACCATTATCTGGTAAGAGGGTGAAAAGTGATGAATGCACGCCATTGACATTCTCTCGGTTTATAACTCTGTATCTTGCATCTATCAGACTGGGGTTAACCTCTCGCACTTATGTGCTTCTGCCTGTCTGTATGTCTGTATATATTCATGCGGTTCAGGTATTAGCCATTTGGCGACCGGGGTAATGCCTGCCATAAGTTCCGCAATGTTTTAACCGACCCTTCCGTCTGGTTTATTTATGAGGACAGGTTCACGAAACGGTGATTTCGCTGATGGTGGTTTTATTACTGGACAGCATTGCAGGTCGCCATGTATCTGCATTTCTCAAACCACAGCGGCCTGTCAGCGATAAAACCGATGGAACAATTTTAGCATGAAGTAAAGTACCAGAATATATATATGCAAGTTTTAAAAACAAAGTAGGGAGCAATAAGAATCAAATACATGGCACCTGTTTCATACAATTTCGCGCCACACAGGAGTAAGAGACAAAGAGCAATATATATGCAATAATATCAAATGGTATCATTATTGTCCCATGGAAGAGGGAACTGGTTCTGTAATATTTAAATGGAATAAGCAATCGTCCATAAGCGGTCGGGACATTTAATTTTGACTGAAAGGCAGGGATCCAGTAAGAGTTCAGATCATTCTAGGCTCTAAATGGACCTTAAACTAGGTCATTTTGTTCAGTCTATACCCTTTGGTCTTCCATCAGGACATCTTAACATTCTAAAAACATCTATCTATATAAAGAATTAGCTGATTTCTAATATGGTCCACATCGTTATAGAAACTGTGCATTGTCAAAATATCCCAAGTTGATAAGTACGATAACAATGTCAAGGTACATATAAACTTTAATGGAGAGGGATCATGAAACAGGACCAACAAAGTCGGGAGGTGGAGTCAATCACAATGACATTTTGAGTCCTATGGGACAGTGACCATTAATATAAATAACGATGATGTATTTTCATCCCCTCGGCGTATTGAGATTTAGCAGAATCGACATTGCATAGAATAACCTATTATCAGACCAAGAGGCTGTGGGATGTCAGATTCTCTCTCAAGTTCTATTTGCAAGGACATCTTGTGGCGGGATGAGGAGAGACAGCGTCGACGTCTATATCTCCCAAGTACCTATCGAAATCCGGTGAATTTGGAATTGAGCGATGATGAAGAATCAGCGTTGTGGTGTTGCAAAGTAGCAACCCATGCCAGGGGATGGAACTTTCGATGAATTTTGACGTTACGCGAAAGGGTACCTGGGTCCTGCGGACATGTTGACGAGCTTGTCGATGACGTTCCAGATAATGGCGGACGGTAACGGTCTGATCCGTAATGATAATGAAACCGTCGAACTGTGTTTGAATTGAATAGCCAGAGACGCGAGTAAGTTCGGGCGTCACTGCGGCGGTCTATATATCTTATGGCGCATATCTATTATCGCAGCGTTGATATGGACGTCAGAACGTGGCGATCGATGACCGTCATTACCTGGCGGCCTGCCGAGGTGCAGAAATGGTGTTCTGGTGGCGTTGATATGCCTTAATCGGATTCCCGGATCAATACCTCATGACGTTGAACGTGAGTCTTGGCATGCTATGCGTTTCAATAGCCGTTTAATGTGGAACAATCGACGGTTTGAGCTTTCCAAAGTATTGTGGCGTTATACCGAAATCGATGTAACAACGTATTGCACGTCTCAGGGACGAACCCACTGATCACGGAGTTGCATTTACTGCATGTTTGATAATATGAAAATGGAGTTTCTTATGTATTCACAGGGATTGATGATTTGGGTTTTGGTTTTAACGAAGCGGACTTCCGGTCCGACTGTTTTGTTCGGCTACCGACTACGGAGCTAATCTATTTCTTAAGCGAGGCTGTAATTCATTTGTCTGGATACCAATAGCGCTAAGTTCATGATTTATTGACGTTATTTAGCGTAACCTTTCTGTAGTCATAGCAAGTAATAAATTACGCAATCATTAATGTCTTCTTTTCGATGGCACCTCACTTTATTCCACTTATTTATACCTAATGGCCTTCTGACCGCCATAGATGCAACAAGTGGCCGAGTTAGAATCTAATCGAATCATAGAAACAAGCAGATGTCGTTACCTATGGCATATATTCGTTTTACTTCAATGTGTTTCTATTAGTTCATATATTATTTACATTCAGACATTTGTTAGTAATAATAATAGAAAAATACTAAATCCTTTATATATATTTGGAAACCCGACTTAAGTAATACATATATCAATGGATATATCACTAGATGCTGACAGTCAATTATGTAGCTTCTAAAGAAGCTGATGGATAGTTATTATTCTGACGTTGTCGTCACAAACCTTATTTCAGTTAGTTTGATAAAAGGACGTTGGATCTTTGATTTAGCTTAGCCAGTCTGTTGGTTCGTCGCAATAGTTTTACACTGGATCATTCTAACTGCGTTTATTCCCATGTACTCTGCCGTGTACCGTATAGTATTGATCCTTTTCGACTAGATAGAGATTTGACTTCAGGAATTAAAGATCCTGAACTGGTTTTTGTTTTGTCTAGTTCCAGCAGCTTGTCAAGAGGCTTCAGATTCCGGGCATAAAATTCCACTTTCTTTGTCTTACATTAGAGTTGATAAGACCACAAAACCTCTGCTGTAGGTTATGTGTTTTGTACTTCCTTCTGGCAACGATATTGGAACATTCATTACAGGATGAGTGGAACAGTTTCGATCGTTCTGTCACCGCAATATGGTATTTTACGTGAATGAGTCATGAGAAAGGACAACTTATCGGACTATTACTATATTGGTGTCGATCGATACTTGGATAACGCTAAATAACTACAACAGGAGTACCCAGTTATACCATTTATTTTCTCAACTGCAATCATGAAGTCTTGAAAATACCGAAAACGCAACACCGAGATTGCAGTAAATACATTGACCTAGCTGATGTAAATATGCAATCATAATATTACCATCGAACCTTCAACGTAGTCTGGCAGCCAACAAGAGCTCTCAGTTGCAGCGATGTAACTTGACCCGATTATATTCACCTGCGTCCATCTTACGTGCGTTCAGCATTGCTTATGGGAACTTTTTCGCTCAGACAGCAAAGCTTCCAGTTTCTCCTGATACAAAGTTTACATCAATACATTATTTTATGACAGTGCATTGGTGACAGATTCAATTATATCACAAGGATGCCTGGTCCTTGCGTTCGATTAACATTTCAACCATACAAAGATACGATCCTTTCTAGTTAACCTTCAGAATTTGTAAAGGTGGAATGAATAATAAAGTAATGCACAGTGGTGGAATAAATCAGAAACAAATCTGTCTCAAGAATAAGATTAGATGTAAAGATACACAGGTGCCATGATAAAGGAATTCGAAGCATTTTCCAATATGCGTGAATAACACACCTGATACCCGAACGAGAGCGTTAAAGCATCCCTTACCAACTCTTTATATGATACATGGTGTTTGCTATTAACTTTACAGCTAATTCTCGCCACGTAATACCTCGGGTAATAAAATGGATAATTTGGGAAACAATACTTGTCCGTATAGTTAGCTGAAAAGTCGTCATCCGTGAAACTGGAAACATGATGCTGGGTTTCACCGGTATCATGTTAACACATTCATCATGAGAACAACGTATTGACGCAAATCAAAAGTGAAGTTTGTGTTATTGGAACCTATAAAAATATTCAAAGTTTGGAGGCCGCAATCCTCGACGTAGGGTTCTAAATCCCGGCTCGCTACCTTGCAAACTGACCACCACTGAGGTGTCCGCCTTAATCGTATTCACCTCTATCGGTGGAACTGACGGTGATGGTGTCCAAGAGCTGATGGGGGAAGTCATCGCTGTATTGACCACACCATTTTGCTTGTTGAACTGTGTGTTGTTAAAAAGAAATACCTAGAGGTACATCTAAATGATACATAGCATACAGGAATAAATTCCTTGTATTATAAGTACTGGGTTTGCCCTATGAAGTTGTTTAATATTGGTATGAATTCCCTGGCCTGGATTTGACGTGTCATAAGAATACGTGCAGATATTCCAGATATTAAAGATCTCGCAAAATGTGATAACACCTAACAAAATGTATGTTTGTGCTCGAATTTGCATTCGGTGTCTACGCTGACGTTTTATTTGTGTATGTCTGAATTATATATATATAATATATGCCATACATGATGAAATATTGCTCAAGCATTCAACCATACGGGTACATAATTATATAACCGGTGAAGGCTGGGGACCGTTACAAGGATGCGCATGCGATTTTCTGAACTTACCGGTAGAATTTCCACATCAATGCATTGTTAATATGGATTTAAATTTGTCATAGGCCTTGATGTTCTGCATGCTGGCGGGACGTCCGGTGACGTCTTGAGACTGGAGACATTCAATGTTACGTTATCATCGGGAATCATTTCTGTCCACATCTGCGTATCTACCGTTTTACTGCCATTCATTGGTGTGCAGAGTTAACGCGCACAATACCTCCAAATAATATGGACGATATTTATCCTTCCTTGTCCAGCTGAACATCGATCTCAGCGGTATGTTGTCTGCGGGCTATGCTCCAGATTAATATAAGCTCAACCACTGAAGGCTAAAGACTTAAAGTTGGGAAAGGCAAAGCTCGCTGAAATGCGAAGCTGGACTCCCGACGCAATGGAATGTCATCATTGTTATGAAATTCACCCGATATTGTCCGATGCGGTGTTATTTGACGGTGTCGCGGTAGTTCGGGTGATATCTTTGGTGTAACTATTGATGTACGTTTATTGATAACAACAGTGTATCCTTATGCATTGTTGCTATCGAGTTTCTCAACCTCCGTAATGTTACTGTCCCTCCACCCTCTGTATTGTATGTCTCTGGAAATGATTATGAACGATATCTCATGTAACGTAACTCCGCGAAATTTACTGTTGATTGACGTGGCAATATGCTATACTGATGATGATGAAATACGCAATGATACCGAATTCGTGTGCGACCATTGATCGTATCCATCATTGATTGTAATTATAATACCAATCGTTCATTGTCTCAATTAACCAAATGTGCATGCAAAAGGTATTTTCGATATAGTACGCGAAATAATGGCGGTCTCGCGGACTGTTTGAAAAGTGTTTGGGAAACTCAATGCAGTCCAGTAGTCTGCAGATTTTGGTTTGAATCGCACCGGGGAATATCGTGTCATTGGTCGGATCACAGAGGAACAATCATGGCAATAGCCATCTGAGAAAAGGTCGACAGCAATGTCATAAAACATGATGATTTATAATGTGAATAATGGCAAGAACGTTGCCGATAGATTAAAGAACACTGTCAATTGTGGTGATATTGTGACTCTTTTGAAGGACAGGTATGCACGCCTTACGCGGGGAAATTGATGACGTATTTATCGATTATGCGGATATGCAGTTGTTGGTAGAGAAATTATGTGGAACCGTTTTTATGGGAACCTTCTTTGGGCTCTTTCATGACTGGTTACCTACCGTTGTAAAAATGTCTTGATCTCTGTAACCCACCTTCGAATTCGTACTCAATTGAATCCTTGTTTCATCATTTTCGGACATCACTTGACACGGAACAAACGGTGCAGGGTGAAACGATTCTACCAACTCAGAGTAGCGTTTATAGATTCATAATCGCTGGTTGAACAAAGGCCATGGTTCTGGAGGTTCCCTATTCAGCGCAGTTGATTATTTTACGATGCAGAGCGCTAGATACCGACGTAGAATGCTGGGTGCCTTATGGATCATACAGTGTCCAGATTGATGAAACACTATGATAAACTTCACGATATACATACCACCGTTACATGGGCTGCGTGCATTGTGAAATGTTGACTTTGGAATGCTGGATATCCGGGGAGAGGAAAGAAATTGTATTGCGCAACGAGCACAATTCTCTGATTGGTGAAATGGAATCCCTGAAGTATTTATTTCTTGGTATAGTTGTAGATATATCAAATTGGATAATATATCAGAACATTTTAATTACCTTCAATAACGCCCTATAGATCAATATGTCTTTAAAGACGCAATACTTAAACGTCCATTTCATGTACGATGCAGTTAAGCACATACCTTTCCTGCGTGGTGTAGGAACTGAATCGGAAAAACTTTGCCACTGAAATCGCACCGGACTGGAATATGATTTCATAAATGTTTTGATAGTATTGAAGATGATAATGGGAGAAAGCGATGGGTGTAATAGTATGTCCTGTTCCTGAAAGTCATATGATACAACTATGCAAGAGAATACATCACCGCCAACAGTAAAACCTACCGGTAAAGGTTACGATTTGTAATTTTGATATGATGATATGATATGATGATATGATACAATATAATGCAAATTATTATAGAATTATTATCAGTATTCTTAATATATGCCAAATGTTGCAAGAAGGATGGACATTCCATTTTGAGATTGTGATATTGTTTAACTAATGACTAGTGATTAGAATAGTCAAGAGTGTTAATTTTATTCAAACACACGACAATTTTATGCTCATGAACATGAATTCGAATATTGGTACAAATCCGGTGTTGTTATTTTCAGTGATAGTAGGAGATGGCAGCTTATTGTACTAAATAAAATAAACGTTCTTTTTACACTCGGTCAGCCGCGACGGGAACGAAGCTACGTAATTTAGGACCAGAGCATTGCGACCTCTTAACGATTCGCAGTCAATCGTTGAAAACTATTCACAAAATTACGTTGATGGCAGATGTCGATCACAATACAAGGGCCGTTTATCAAGAACGGTGACATGGTCGAAGTGCTTATCCATCAGAGATGTGGATTGCGACCGACTGGGTTCATATCGGCGTATGGCTGTACCCAATCTCAATATGATTGAACCACATTACTCCAAGACGTTGAACGTTGTCCGAGCGCTGGAGCAGTTATTATTAGATGAATTTCCAATAGAGTTGTAGCTCAACGATTCCTTATGTCTTGGGGAATCACGCGCTATATATTAATGAATTGGTAGCACAGTAAAGTATTGTGGAGAAATTGCTATATAATTCAATACCAATAAAGAAGCCGGATTCTTCTGCCTTCTATGGCGCAAATCTCGGTCAAATGTCACATATATCTATCCTTTATTGATATCAATTAGTGTGACGCCTTTGATAGTTCCCTACTTTTCTGCAAACTGGGCGTGTCAACGATGATCGACAATCAATAATTTATCCTTGTGCATATGACGTGGAAAAATGTTAGGTCCAGATATCTCAGGTATACCGCGATAAGTCGAACCGAATCAATTATCATTCGGTAGGTGCCCATAATATCAGCGGTGTCGAGTCTCATGTTTCGTGAGTGCATCGGGCAGACAGGGTATATGTGCGTAATCAGGTTGCTGAAAAACATGGTCATTCAAATTTAGAAGTACGCCTCCATTATTATGCTGAACGAGTGAGTGAGTTTGTATTTCAATGCTGCAAATTAGCCATTTCCAGTTATCACAAGACCAATAATGGGAATTCAAGTGTTAAATCAATTTCAGAAAGTTTCACAGCCGTGGTCGTAAAGTTCGTTAAAACACACTAAAAACGCCAGGGTCACCGTTCCCGTTTATTTAACTTTCTCCACCATTCGCTTAATGATAACTTATCTGGTTTCCCTACGGACTTTGAAAATCTGTTCCCACTGGGAATACCGTGCGATGTCGACGCTGACAGAAAGTTAACTCTGTCTGGAAATTGTAACTCGGTTTTACGTGTTCCCCAGACCATGAGGAGACATTTGTGGCCTGAAAACATATATAGTTGATTTGGTTTCGGTCTGAAAATCTGTCCCATCTCGGACGGGACGGGCTCTAACTGGCGAAATGATAATACCTTTCCTTCCGACCTTGAATAAAATAGTTAGTCTCGTAAAACCTTAATGCTGACAAGGTAGCACAATCGACATTGCATGTGGCAGAGGAGGCCGTACTTCTTACCCGTCAGGATTGGGTGTATCCAGATTGGGACGAATGGGTGTTATATGTTATGTGTCCCTGAGACAAGGTCGCGGAAATTGATGTCGTCACTTTATTATGTGAATAACGCGTAACATTTCCTTTATCAGGTGTGGTAGAAGATCAGCGGTAATACCTTCAAAGCTGAACAATGTTCTTATAATATTAGTCCCGCTTCCTTAAATTAGCAATAAAGAGGAATGTCAGAGACAATAGCATTCTTAATTGATTACCAAGTCCCTAATTTTGCGACGCTTGTGACATATTGATGATCCCAAACATGGTCTGAAGGACTCTTGGTTCCGAATCTCACGTCCATTATTGCTTAACGTAATGTCAGCACACCAGTAGTATATACGCTTGTATCACGTTGGACTTCACCATCGGTTATGCTGAAATTCGTCATCCCGTAACACAATGTATTAACTTGATAATGTTGAAACAAAATTGGTTGATTCAAGAAACCTGTGCTTTTAATTGCAGAGATATGTCTTTTTTGATAACTCTGCCGAAATTTATCCTCGGATACCATTGCGGCCACACGGAATAATGCAGTCTCTAGTATTCGTGCCCTACTCATTAGACTTTTGTATGGAAAATTACGCATAATCCCAATACATTTCTCTCTTAAATTAGCTGTACCTTTCTTTATGTTCAGAGGTTGCGCCAAAACCGGCGACGCATCAAGTCGACCTTTCCATGTAAAAACTGTTGGGATCTTTTTCGGTAATTTTATATTAATTCTTGCTTTTAAAAGAAATGAGATTGTTGCATAAGTTTATATGTTTTGTTAACAGATACTATTTTATAGTGTGGTTTAAGATTATGTACTGGAGTTCGTGCTGTACGGGGTTAAAAGATACTGTAAAACTTAGTGTCTCGAGAATGCATATGGACTACGTTCAAGATCCAATTTCCACCACTAGCCGCATAATGTCATTTTGCTATGACTAGTTTTGTCCTAAATGCCCATAATAGCTGAAGGGATGGTTATGAAATCAACGGTCGATGCATATGACGATACCATTGTCGGTCCCCTAGTATGGTGATCTACCTTGAGTTGTTAGCGCGCTATAGCCACTGCAGCAATTATTGTCGCACAGTTAAGATGTTTTTAGATTTTTCATACTGGTTTTATATCATTTTATAATTTATAAATGTATTATTCTAATTACTGTCATTTTGCTTTGGCAGGTGGGGATATTATCAAAATTTGTTTATATTTGTTTATAAATCACAACTTTTAAATTCTTATTCACGAGAATGAAACAGAAATGCCTGGTGGCTTCAAATGTTAATATTGTCGATCTAAGTGAGTGAAATTATGATTATTCTGATGTTAAGGTGGTGAAGGTGGTATGATCTTACACTGCTTTAGCAATATTCCAGCGTAATATTACGGCGGAAAGGCACCAAGCTACACATTTACACCAATGTGCGGATGGACAGGTCTTCGGCGTGGGCTTCCGACTACTGGAATTTCACCCCACCGCCCGTATATTCGGTTGTTGTACGCCTATGAGATGTAAGAAATATAGAAAATGTCACTGGCATCGTTTCGATATACCTGGTCTTGAAGAATGCATTTTGTTACGATATGTATTCCTATCGAAGTTGGCGGCACTGGAAAACTGAGTGATTTCAAACGAACTGTAGAAATTAGGCATCGTAATTTAACAATTACATGTTAAAGGGAATTGGTCGTGAGAATATAACATGGGTAACGGTGCTTATTCATCATGTAGTCTCTATTGTACGAAAGTTATTAAACGCAACAATGAGTTCAACCCAGGAATAAGGCAGCGTAATGTTATTATTTTCACCATTTTATTACAAATAATGCTTGCTAACTGCGAGCGAAAACAATACGTACCAAACAGGTAAACCAATGCAAACGGCATTCATTTGATTCTCCACCAAAGTAACTTGGCTTCGTTAACTTTGCGACAACAGGCAGATCGCGGCGTCGAAATACACACACGCACTCTCGTTGCAAAAGACGTGACGCGCTTCACCGTCACTAACTATGCAGCAAATCAGGCACTTATACCGACTCAGGCCACGATCAAATATGGGATCACAGGAGGGATAGTAGCTATCTGAGCACGTTGTATCTCAGAAACCTTTTCCTGGAGGTAGTGTCATCCATGGCTTTGGGTCTGTAAACCGATACGGTGGTAATACGACGGAGGTCCCTATGGAATGCTGGCTTACAGAGACTTTTCCGGACGAAAGTTGACGAAGCCAAACACATCGTGCACGGAAGTTAAGATGGGTCCGGACGTTTCGACGCGGCGACGTGGTGTTCCAAAGTTGCTGATATTCTCGGATTGAGAGCTTCGTCCTCCCAGTTCATTTTGTATTATGGAACGGTCTATCCGTTTGTGGTAATTTCACAACAGGGTTGCGCTAATGTTTAACTGTAACAACCATCTGGTTTAGATCCGATTGATCTCTATCCATCAACCATCCATCCGGCATTCGGACAGACAATTGAAGACCGTTGTATTCATGTATTCCAGGGTCATGGCCTATATCCTCATCATATGAATGCCATAACATCCACCATCCGCCATGTTAATACGGGGATGGGTATATCACAAATAATAATACTTTGAAAGAGTAAACCAATACCATACAGCTACAGTACGGCTACGTTATTTTGTTCCGTTGTACAGGCGACATCATACTTGCGGAACAGCGCGGACCAAAGTAGACTTGCATGTCTGATTTGACTTTAATATCGTTTTTCGTTCTGTGATAATCCCGCTACGAATTGGATTCCTGTATAGAAGGCTAGCTGTTGATACTGATTGATCATACATATAGATATTCTTCACCATTTTGTAACGATAAAGTGATGTAAAGGTTTTGGGACTGGAGGGCTGGAAAATATTTTATGTTCACAATTGATTGAATATAAGTGTCTACATACAATTCATTGCCCTTTACTATGCTGGCTTCGATTCCCGGAAGCGTGATATTTGGTTAAATGTCTCTTTGATTTTACCAGCCGACTCGCATCTCCTACAGCTGTAAGATGCAAACGTAAAACATTTCAAAATGTAAATACTATTATCTAAAGACACTAACAAAGCCAAACATACTTGATTTTGATAAGATATGAAATCGTTTTGTAACTTCTATAGTATGTATAATATGATGGTAGTGATAATGATATGCGTGAATTTAGGACTCCTGGTCATGACGTCAGAATAATGGCATGAATTGTCACTTTCAGGAATCGATAAATATTAAAGAATTTTTATTTAACGAAGATACGTCATACCTATGCCGAGACGGGACCGGGTAGACGGATAATCAGCATAAACCACATCCACAAACGTTAGGTTTCATGATTGAGAATGTGACGCTCGCGTAAATTAATACTAATATCAATATTCGCGGCAACCGCTGTCCACCTTGTCTGTGGACATTCAGAGCGTTTATTTGACGTTTCTGGTAACGAAGACTAAAGATTCTGGTCGATGATTCCCATTGGCGATTTCTGCGCCATTGACATTTCTGGGTGAAAAACTGCACTGTTAACCAGATCAGGTAAACATTTTGGTAGACATCGTATTTCCGCGGTGGATATTTTGTGTTCGCTTAATGGTATTTTCAGGGTTATGGTCATTCGGTGAGGATACCTGCCACCTGCCATCAGGCACACATTTCGCCATTTTTTCGGGATTTTTAACTGGCGCATCACTAACTGCCGTGGGTGGTCTACGCCACCATTGTTCACAACTGTTCGAAACGGCAATGCTAACCCTAAGCGCTTCCTTTGTTTCAATTTATGCTTACTTTCGATATTTCGCGAACCGAAGCTTGTTCTAGGTTGCGCACTGGAAGCGCTTCCTTGTATGCTGCTGTTCCTGCGATCCGTTTCTGCGGTTTAGCGATCGGCTGGAATTGTCACGGAACCTGAAGTCATGCAAGATGTTAATGGGACTGAAATCCGTACCTCCCTTTCGGATTTAATAGCCAGCATTCCTAAAATCTATGGCGATCTCGATGGGAACCGAACATCTGGTCCTGGTCCGCCGCTGAGATGATATTCTATGTCCGCCAACACTTTCGCAAATGTAGAATTGCACACGGTATGTCTTTTATCTTATCATCGCATGCGTAATGTGTTTAAGATATTAACCAAGATTAAAGTTAAAACTTGTATTATTATTTTTATATCACCTTAATAAGATGTGTCATGTAGCTGAATTGTCTGTTACTTTATTATTATTACGTTTTGAATGTACATGATTGGGTTAGGTGATATTTTCCATGCTGTTATATCCAGTAACAGCTGTACCGCGTGTAATGACGCATTAGGTTTTGCAATCTGTAACGTAATCAAAGGTTCATTAACGCCAAGCCCGTGAGCCATTATGCCGATGCGATGTCCCTGATACTGCAAAGAACTAAGATCCCACTTTATATACCGCCATCATGCAGAAGGACGGACTGCCATGTTGACGAATTATTGGACTCCGATTTATTACGGCTTATGACCAAAGAGATGATTTGGTGCTTATCCTCCATAAGTTAGAGCACTGAGACAAGTTGAAGGCTAGATTCGTGTCCAAGGTTCCACGTACATGACATTGGCTCAATACCGACAATAGAGATGTCATTTTTTAACACAACGCGTTCGTTTTGGTGATATTAAAGATAACAGTCAGCGAAATTTCAGTGCACAATCCGTTTCTAAGTTATTATAAACGTGGTCTTATTTATAATGATGTACAAGTATTATTCTCATACTCAAGTTGGCAGCTATTGTACCTGGTTTTTAACTGTGTAATATGTAAGCTGTTTGAAGAATTATATTTAGATTACAAAGCTACATTAAAGTGAATTATTGCTGCCAGGTGCCCCACGGTACACGTGGGACATGACACAGCCTTCGATGTGCATTCATTATCAAACTTTTCATAGTGCTCTAAGATTACAATAATGTCACCGATGCATACTTTCTTGAAGTCGGAACGATTTTGCTTTTGGTAACATTGGAAAGCTAATCCTTTCCGCAAGCGTCTGTAGTAAAGGAAGATAATTACTGAACAAAGTAAAACAACTGAATTGGTGGATTTATGCGTAGCTTCCCTTTAAAGGCTACGGTGGATGCGAACGTTCTGTCTACCCAGGCCATGGATTTCATGAAACATTCATTGATTGCAGGCAACGGTTTATCTGGAGGATCAGCATCAGATGGATCACATTTTACACAGAATATCAACGTATACCAAAGATATTAATCTCCCAGGATGATCGACTGACATCTCAATCGAACTTGACAGTGCGCACGCATAATATAATGAATTTATCTTTAGACGAATAATGTGCCTGAATATGGCGTATAATATCTGTACAAATTCCGGTCATAAGTGACACCAGTGCTCTTGATTACGGTATGCCAGCAAATATTCGCGATATCAATCACCTACACATGGGCTTTCTCTTGCAGAAAGAGGCGATTCCCCTCTAATACCAATACCTATGGCAAGTAATCGAAGACGGTAGGCTTTATTGTAGCGACGCCGTCTCTATTCGTGCAACCTATATGTGGGGCGACCTGCAGCTTCTATCGTCATATACGCAGGTACAGAAATCGGTACCATAGTAAAAGCGAAGATTGTGGATCTTGTGTAACCGCATAAATGTGAGATGATAATAAACTACGCATATTTCTGATTGTTCGGGTCAGGGTAAAGTTCCGTAGTGATCGTTATTCACATGTCATCTCCTCACCGTCGCACCTTGCTTTCTCTCGCGTACGCGGCATGTTATTGGGAGTATGTACATTCTAAAATATTACATATCACCTTTTTGTAAAAAAGTCGAGTACACATATGACGATTTTACTGCAATGGTCAGTCAGTCGCTGATTTCAATTTCCACGCGCGGATAACGTTTTCAAAATCGCGCCATATTTACTCAGTTTCAAACTTAATGGGTTCTGTCGGGACCATGGGACATTCGTGACATTTTACCTAGCTTTGCATGGAAGTCAAGAATACACGAGTAGCCAATTGGAAGTATTTGATAACGGTTTTGTTTTATCTTTCAAAAGACACGATTTTTATTTTATCGGCGGCTGTAGTGTCAGGGAGTGAAAAACAAATGAACATCACCACTGGAGAATCCGTAAACGTCGTTGATGCTTACGTCTTCAAAGGCGTGAATTCATCGTCGATGAAGGTCTGCACATCTGTGTAGTTATTCCATATCCATTCACTGGTGCTACGGTATCTAACAGTCAAGGTTATTCGTGTTAAATAGAAGTTAGAAATGTGAAACTGAAATAAATAATTTGTTTTCATGAAGAGTACGGTAAGGAGCATATCAAGGTCGAAGTCCCTCGGTGGTAAATTCAATATTAGGGCAAAGAGGCTACATAAAACCTGCAACTATTTTTGATTTACTCATTGATACTTGGCTGATGAACAATAATATTATATAATTGTAAGTGTGTCATCTACATGGATAAAAGTATTAGTTTCCATATAGATTATAAAATATAATATCTACATAGATAACCTGGTATTTCAGCTGGCACTAATACCGCTTCCATACATTTCGGATGATGATGATGCCAAAGGACAAACTTTAAATGCGCACGTATTGTATGGTGCCACAATCATACAAGGATGTGCAAGAATGGCAATGTGTGAAGACTAAATTTAACGCATGATGTGCTTGGTGTAAAATCGAGGATTGAAACAAGGTTTACTTATACCCGTGCTGTTGTTTAATTTCGTCAATCACCTCAACTTGCTGGATGTCAGTGATATCGGTGTTGACATATAATGTTGGATTACTCGCACATACTGATGGTTATGCGGTGTTATTCTTCGCATACCTGGTGTTTGAAGAATAGACTTGATCAAACATTTTACGTTTAGGAACCGTCCAAACCAAAATTTGTCGCGTATTATTGGGCCGAAATTCTAAAATTGTCCAGTGTACCGGGCCTCTTTTAACGGGTAGATTTTGGGCAATGCAGCGACCAGGTATCTGTAACGGTTATATACTGGAATCAGTTATTGGGTAGCATGCACTGGATATATGTATCCCGAGCTGTATGTTGCGGTATGGTGTGGTGTGTTTTGGTATGCGTCGGCATATTAAGGTGCCCATGTTTCTGCTGTAGCGCTGTGGCCGCATTGGGGCATAGTATGTCGCTTGACGTACGCGCCTAATTGATGTTGCCATTGCGGAGGCGACCCTGAAGGTCCCGGTTCGAATTGAAACACGCGTATTGGGGGCGGCGGCTGACGGGATCGGGCGATCAGCACTGACTTGCTGCGTGGCGAATTTGCGCCAGACTAAAGTAATGTTGTTCACTGGATTGTCTGGTCCAGACTCGATTATTTTCAGACCGTTACCATGTAGCTGGAATGTTGGAATGCGGCAAGACTATCTTTCACTTAGTACGGGACATCCGCCACCATTTGCAGGAGTGAATGATCATTCGCGAAATGGACAATGATCGCGGTACCAGTGGTGCATACAACTTTACGTTTGGACTGGATGTTTCTCAAGTTGAGGGTTAGGCATTGTTTTAGACGCTCTTGTGAAAACATATTACATATTGGATGTATCTTCTGGCTGAGCTATGGAGCATGAATGGAGTAGTGATCTACATGCCTATTAATTATTTTTAGTACAAACAAAGAAACTTTTGCTGTTTTTCATTGCACGATTATAAAACGCAATTCTCTAATAGTGCATCATCCTGAATAGCCGATGTATCTCGTTTGTTTTATCCTCAATAAAGTTCACCATCGACTACGCTTAATGGTTCACTGTTATTATTGTGGCCTTGGAGATGAAAGCCAAGTATTGGCGAACGGTAATTTCTTTTTAAATTTCCTCATTGCTCACATAATTGGCGCTGAATAGCGGAACAACTCCAGATTCAAAGACAGGTGAACAGTTAGTTTTGTCACCCTTGGAGCTGCAAGCCTTCAATGCGGCTGCCCCAATCAAAGAAGTCGTATGCTGTCCCAATATCGGACCACCTCTTCTAACTTATTTCCTACGGAAAATATTTGTCGAATGTTTCTTATTGACGCTTTCTATAAATCCCCAATATTTTCCTATTGGATTTAGGCCAGGACCAGCGGCTGATATCTAATAATGTCATATTTTGGGTCTGAAACCAGGGCTGTAATTTCTGTTGATGTTTTTACAGATTTCCGTTCCTGCTGGAAAATCAAACATTTCCACATGGAATACGTATTGAGCGAGATGCGTGTCCTCGAATATCTGTGTACCCTTTCTACTTTCGTGTTCATATTCCTTAGGCGTTGCCCTAATATACCCACGGTGAGTGAGTGAGTTATTTAACGTCTACGTATTTCTGACCATATATCGGCTAACGAACGGACAGTGAAATATATATATATAGATATTATTAACCGCCGACGAAGATTAACTGTCCGCAATATGGTGCCGACCGAACAAAGCTAAAACATTCCAATTTAAAGACAATACAAACATGCAAGATATAGATCGCCAACAACTGAAGGTATAACACATACTAGGAACCATGGGACCACACATTATACTTTAGCTACCTGCATGGACCCTAGTTGGATTTTATCATCCCTTCAGCGTATTGGCATTGAAATCTAGACAAAGCATTCTACGGAGATTAAAGTGGCAGAAGCCTATTTACTTTGAAGGTACCTCTCAGGGATTATGTTTTACGCTACTTCCAGCCCCTTTGGGGATGCACAGCCGCTAACAATCTCGGTGACTAATTTAATTACCAATAGCCTCTATTTACAATCAGTTCACGGAAATCTAATTTCATGTGTCATGTAAACGCATGGTAATTAGCGATATTGGTATCTTGCGTGTCGGAAGGCCATATTTAAAGAGACTAACTGAATCTCGCTGTACATCGCCAGTGAAATCCATATAAAACCCATAACCTAATAAAAGCCGTACTCAATGTATAGATAGCCGTGAACCATGTTCCGTAAACGATCATTTCGCATAGATTGGTATGAATAACTTTCTTCCATCCAAAGGGGTCCCGGACCTAGATGAATACCTAAAGCAAAATAACATGAAACGTCTACGTATTCGTATGTCGAAACCGGATTAGTTTATGCAGTCCGATCAACCCCAATATATATACGTAAGGGTCCAGCACGAATATGAAAAGCGAGACTTGGGTTGGATAAGCGCATCCGTCGGCGAGCGTGCTCAATTTACGGGTAACGGTCGGAATTCAGATCACCCTCTCGAGCGATAAGCTCGAATCCGTTGTTGTTTTCACCGTCCAACGATGAAATGCGTTCCGTCCGGTGAAATCGAAGACCAAGCAATAGGATAATGATTACGTCCCTTCTCGTTAGCTGATGCAAAGACCCATCGATTGAATTATTCGCCACGCATATCTCTCCACTTGAATCTCAGAGAGAAATTTCTGCTATTATGTCTTCATATAGGACTATAGAAGAATATTCTGCGGAGGTCGCCACCATCCCTTCAGAGGATATCTTCCATACCTTCTGGATCCATATCTGGACGACCTCTTTGGGGCAAAGGGAAATCGTTCGAAAAGTTTGATAATCCTTCAATTTATTCCAAAGAAGCTACCGGGCAAATCTATATGTCACCTGTGTGGCATAACCTTGATAAGATCCACGGTGGAATCCCCGCGTTAGACATCTTTGAGGCGTATGGTAGATTGGTAGAAAACCACTGTCGGTCAGGCTAATGTCTCCATGAATTACAGCAGAAGGCTAAACATTCACAATGACTGAAACTTTCCTGGGATGTCGAATGACGCCATTCTCAAGCATGACTACCCTTGTGGCTTTGAGGCTAAGAGATGGAGATGATATGACGCTGGCGTCATGCTGAAGGAGGTAAGAGCGATAAGACCAAAGGCCAAATTGATGTTGGCTGATATACGAGAGACACGAAAAGCTCGCAGTACTCGAACGCCTGCAGGGCCCAGTCACCCTGATAAGACAGCCCTTTCAGAATGCCGGAAAAGGAATACTTAATCTTCTGGGGAGCGGTATTGCACCTCAACAACCAGTAGAACTGGCAACTCTTCCAGAGGCAGAGGAAGAGACGGTCAGTCCGGTGGTGCTCTTATCAGGTGGGTCATGTTATTATCAACTTCAGCGTCTACGATTTAGCAATTCGTGGAAAACCTGGATCTTCTCTTTTGCTTAGGGTCGCCTGGTACACTTTTAAAAACTGGCAAAAGATCACTTCGAATCCATGGCGGATGCGCGCTTCAGACCAGTTTCGGGTTATTCCCCGTTACTCATTGTCAAAACCGCCTATTCAGAATCGCGTGTTTCGAAAAGCAAAAGTACAAGCTCAAGACAGTTAGCCTTAGGCCAGGAGATCCGGCTTTGCGGAAAAACATGTGACTGGTCTTTGATGGACTCCAGATCAGTTTTCGATCTATCTGGCGGGTTTTAAGAAGGATGGAGGGCAGAGGCCAATCTTAAATCTCAAGGCCCTCAATGCTCACACATTCCTTTACAAACGCTTCACCCAAGGTTAGCTGCACACCTTCCCCAAAGAAGGGACTTGATCCTGAGGGACCCACCTTTGCAAGCTGGATATGAAGGATGCTTAAAAAAAAAAAGA
>NW_025766149.1:0-63621 GCF_003918875.1 Haliotis rubra | reverse complement strand
CAGGTGGTGCAACAACGTAAGGATACGGACTTTACAAAACTGGAGGCGAATCTGGTTTTCTGATGAATCACGTTTTCTTTTTGCAACGTCACGACGGAAGACAGCGTCTGTATAGGAGACGTCATAAACGTTTAGCGCCCATCTGCGTCCGACAGGTGGACAGATTTGGCGGAGAAAGCGTCATGGTTTCGGGAACCATCTCATACAACCAGAAATCTGACTTGGTGATCGTTCCAGGGAACCTGACAGCCCAACGTTACATCAACCACGTGTTAGAGCTTCACCTTCTCCCGATTATTGACCAACAGACACAGATTTTTTCAACGGGACAACGCCCGGCCTCATACTGCACGCAACAATGAACTTTCTGCAGAATTCCAACGTCAATGTCTTGCCATGACCCTCTAAATCACCAGACCTCAACCCTATTGAACACCTGTGGGATACTCTGGATCGACGCGTACGTCAACGTCAGCCGCCGCCACAGACGCTGCAACAGCTCGCCGTTGCACTGCAGGAGGAGTGGAGAGCCATTCCCCAGGAAAGAATCCGGCGTCTTATCCGTTCTTGTCCAAGGAGATGCCGTGCAGTGATTGCAGCGCGTGGTGCTCATACGAGATACTGAGACAGACGCCCCCTGGTGACAAACTGGTGTCTGTGAGATGACTTTTTGAAATGACAATTTTAAACATGCCCATCTTGGTTATTATTCTGCCAAATTTCAGACTTCTGTCTTAAATAATAAAAATGCCGTGTCGTCCTAAAACTTCAGATCAAAATCTCTAAAATACAGGGGTTGCGTTTCTTTGACAGAGTTTACTTTCTATAATTCAAATTTGAGCCCGTGCATTCATTTTACATGCAGTACTAATATATACAGGGACATGAGATTCAAGGGTCCTTCACACTTATTTCAAATTGACAGGAATCAAGGAGAATCAGCCAGAAATTTTGTTTTCCCAAAATTCGAACCGCATTTGGGAGAGAATGTCAAAATAAACAATATGTCTTTGGAAGAATGCTGTTCGAATACTTAGAACGCACTTTACACCCGCCTGGAATGATTCTTACTCATTCAAAATGTACTAGATCACGAATGCAGCTAGAATGAATCGGAATACAGTAGGAAATAATTAGAATGCCGTTAGAATACACTAAGAATACCTCAAATGAATTTCGACTGCAGTACGAGTCCGGTTCGGTTGCTGTGTGAATAACATTCGAATTTCAGTTGGAACGTACCTCGAATGCTGTACGAATATACATAGAATGCATTCAGAACCCTCTTGGAATGATGCCAGAATATGGTCGAATGTTAAAAGAATTAAAACAGAATGCAGCCTCGAATATTTCAAATGTCCTTCAAATGCACTTAGAATGTAACACGAATGTCCGAAATGCATAAAAATGCTGCCGGAATGTTCCACGATTGGGTATAAAACCTGTTGAATCTGGACTAATATTCATCAGTCACTGCCCACTCCCATAGATTATGGAGCACCTGGTCCATGTTGCGTTGCTCCAGATTGCTGTCCTCCAGCAAGCCCTGATTGAAAGTGATGTGGAGGAGACCAGGAGAAGAAACAGGAGAAGACCCAGGAGATTCCAAACCAGACCATGGCTGACAGATGAAAGGCGAAATGCTGCATGGACATTACACAAGACTGATGGAGGAGCTCAGAGTTGAGGACACGCAGTCTTTCTTCAACTACCTTAAGATGGAGCCTGCCATGTTTGATGAGTTGGTGCAGAAAGTGGGGAGCCAAGAATATAGAATATATGATATATATATGCGAAAGGCGCTACCTCCAGACTTGAAGCTAGCCATCACATTGAGGTTCCTGGCTTCAAGTGATAGGTACCCCAGCATCATGTACAGCTTCCGCGTGGCAAGGAACACAATCAGCCCCCGGTCATCCCAGAAATATGTAAAGGGTCATTGTGGAGGAATACAAAGGATGAGGTTACCCTCGACCCTGCACACTCCAGAAGAATGGGCACCCACTGAAGAGGTATTCCAGAAACAGGTGGAATATTCCTCATGTTGTAGGAGCTTTAGATGGCAACATGTGTTCATTAGGAAGCCTGCCAAGAGCTGCTCATTGTACCCTCAACTACAAGGGCTTTCTCTGTGGTCCTCATGACCCTTGTGGATGGAAATTATAAGTTCCTGTGGGTGGACGTTGGTGCTTACGGAAGTATGTCTGATGCTTA
The DNA here is from genome assembly GCF_003918875.1 of Haliotis rubra. Classification (NCBI taxonomy): domain Eukaryota; kingdom Metazoa; phylum Mollusca; class Gastropoda; order Lepetellida; family Haliotidae; genus Haliotis; species Haliotis rubra. The sequence goes on along the minus strand of NW_025766149.1, from coordinate 61,407 downwards.
GATCTTCAACGAGTAAGTGAGCTCAAGGATTGTCTTGAAGACGGAAGCATATGATTTCCTGATCCGTTCCCCTTACCCCAAATTGACGAGCGTATGCCATGCTTTATTCTGGGAGATGATGCCTCTGGAATAAGGGCTTTCTTGATGAAACCGTATGGTCATAGGACTCTCCAGAGAGACGAGGAGAGAATCTACAACTACAGGATCAGCAGGGGCCGACGGGTAGTGGAAAATGCATTTGGAATCATGGCCCAGAGTTGGCAAATCCTCCTCACCACCATGCTGCCAAGGCCTTCCGTTGTAAAGGACATCACTGAATGCCAGTCTGCCTGCACAACTTGATGAGGACTCGTTATCCTAATCTCCACAATGGTATGGTGGATGAGGAAGATGAGCAGCACAACGTGGTGCCAGGAAGCTGGAGACAACTTGCGCAGCTTGAAGATGTGGAATGATATCTGAAGTTTCAGTGACAGATGGCTACGCTTTTAAGAAAGCAATTCGGCGGTGTTCTGAGACGCCAGGGCTCATTTGAAGAGTATTCGGGACGTTCTGACTGAATTTGAGGTGTGTTCGATGTACATTCGAGCTGTATTCCAAGTGCAATCAAAATATTCCGATACGTTTGAAGAATATTCCACCTTAATTCCACCAACAATTGAAGTACATTCGAGGCGCATTCGGGACATTCTTGCAGGATTTGAAATGGTTTGTCTTTCGATTCTCTCGAATACGTTCAGAATATTAAGAATGCCGTTAGAATGCAGTAAGAATACTTAGAATGCACTTCGAATGCGCTTCGAATGCACTTCGAATGCTGTTCTATATTTTCCCACTTCGAATGTACCTCATTTGAACATGTTCAAAACATTCGGGCATGTTACAAGAATTGACACGAATAGTTGGAGTGCATTTGGAATGGATTAAGAAGTTTTAGAATGCAGTTCGAATTTCCAGGAATCGCCAGAAAGTTTCATTCCGACGGCATTCCGGCTCATTCCGCCTCAAGTGTGAAGGGGGTATCAGCGAGGGTATTGAACACGAAGAAAAATATTCTCGTGACTCTTTTATTTACCGCATTCATGCATAATTGTGTATGCATTTTAAAATGCGATTAAGCAGTTTTTAAATACTTTCCTGGACATTTGTTACAAATAATGATACTATCAATCAACATATGCTGAGAAGTTTTGTATTTCTGTTTGACGCCATAAATATATTATATAATTCAAATGTTTCATTTCAGTTTTATTGCAATATTTTCACATGATGTTTTTAGGTCAATTTCGTTTCTGTTATTTTTAATTCAATTCACTTGCACCGGACTTACCGAAGATGGAAAGCCTTGAACACGCCAGCAATACTTTTTAATTTTTCTGTGTGCATTATCCAAAAAATATACTAATATGAAACAGTAACAAACAGATGTAGAGACTTTTCGTGGGGTTCTAGCTATCACAAAAGTTTCCACTAACACTGAATTTCCCGATTTACACCCTCCCCCTTTCCTTTGCTTATCTTACGATAAGATGGAAAGTGTTATGTGAAAATATCATGTGTGACCTACGTTAGACCTTAGGCAAACAGATATAAGCATTAAACATCTTAACCAGCAGCTAAAATTAATTCATTTTCATTTTAAAACCAACATAAAACTTGAATATATTCAAGAAATATTCCAGCAATATTACCGCGGGGGAAACCAGAAATGGGTGTCACATATTGTACCCATGTGGGGAATCGAACCCTGGTCTTCGGCGTGACGAGCGAACGCTTTAATCACTGGGCTACCCCACAGCCCCCGGGAAATTCAGACTCTCTTTGTCCCGGTAACATTTCCAGTTACAACCTTTTTCTGATCGTTCTTGTTGATATTATAAACCGAAACTAACATCTCAACATTTATCAACAATTTTTGGGGCTGTGGGTAGCCTAATGGTTAAAGCGTCCGCTCATCAACATGAAGACCCAGGTTCAATTCTCTGGGTTCCATGTATGAAGCCCATTTTGGTGTCTTTGATGTCATGAGCAAATGCATTAACCACTTGGCTACCCACCACACAATGACGATGTTAAATTTGGATTACACTGTCTCTGTAAAGTACAGATTCAAGTAGTTTTGTTAGGTTGACGAATCCCCACATGGGTACAATGTGTGAAGCCCATTTCTGGTGTCCCCCGCCATGATGTTGCTGGAATATTGCTAAAGGCGGCGTAAAACCAAACTCAGTCAGTGTTAGGTTGAGTCCCATCCAGGATTCGAACCTTCACTCTCAGAGTAGCCTGCACACAAAGTCAGTGATCTAACCCACTCAGTCACTGCTGCCACTCAAAACAAGTGTTTGCCACTGATATGGCAATGTCCCCTGCCGCTAAAGAATGGAATATCTATATTTACTACTTTTTATTTTTTGGTCACATACAAGATGCCTGAAATGACTGGTGTCTGCATAATCACCCAATTTAGGCTGTCAATATACTTGAAAACATTGGGTGCAATGTTTTATGAGATATCGCCTTTAAAAAGTGGTCAAAGTATCGTGGTGACCTTGAAGATAAGGTCAAGGTCACCCAAATAAACTGGTGTCTGTGTAATACCCCAAAGTAAACTGTCACCAAATTTGAAGACATTGGGTACAACAGTCCATGAGATATCTCGTTAACAAGAGTTAAGTGTGAAAAGTGTCGTGGTGACCTTGAAGATAAGGTCAAGGTCACCCAAAATCAACTGGTGTCTGTGTAATCCCCCAATGTATGCTGTCACCAAATTTGAAGACATTGGGTACAACATTCCATGAAATATCGCGTTAACAAGAGTTAAAAGCGTGCAAAAACTCGTCATCATGGTGACCTTGAAGATAAGGTCAAGGTCACCAAAAATAAACTGGTGTCTGCGTAATCCCCAATGTATGCTGTCACCAAATTTGAAGAAACTGGGTACAACAGTGCATGAGATATCACGTTAACAACAGTTTGAAAAGTGGTCAGTATTTTGGTGACCTTGAAAATAAGGTCAAGGTCACCCAAATCGACTGATGTCTGCGTAATCCCCTTAATGTAGGCTGTCACCAAATTTCAAGACATTGGGTACAACAGTTCATCAGATATCAGCGTTAACAAGAGTTTGAAAAGTGGTCAAAGTGTCGTGGGTGACCTTTGAAAATAAGGTCCAGGTATGATACATAGTCCCCGCTCCGCTTCAAGCGGGGACAATAAGCTGACAACTGGTAGTGTAGATCACATACTTTGAGGACCCCTCTGCTGAATGAACATTGGCAAGGCTCCCCACGGCCAATGACTATGAATATACAATTCCATTTAGAAATTGGTCAAATGTAACGGATATTTGAGATTTTGTTAAGTCTCATTCGGGATTCGAACCCTCTCTCACAGAGAAAGTGTAATTACAAATGTAAGTGTTACATTTGATCTCTTTCCCAAACGGCATTGTGTATTCACACATGGACACATCATGATAAACCAATCACAGGATTGTCTGGTCTTGAATATTTACAGAGGATTTCGTTTTTCACTTGGTTTAAAGGTCCCCTGTCCTTTACAAACAAAACACATCCATCAAAAGAAGTGAAAACTGGCAAACAAGAACACATTTTAATTTTCTAAAATACATTTTATTTACAAATTATATTTACAAATAAAAATACAGAAAGCAGGATGTTAATGAAGACAGCTGGGGTCACCTCAGACTGTTGTTGAGGTATTGGACGAACATGTTCGCTAGTCGCGCGGTATCCTCGACTGGGTGCATCTTGGTGTATGTGATGAACTGACGACGCTTGCCTATGTAACTCGACAGAGTTATCGCTCTTGTTAGCTCCATCTGGCCTTCTTAAGGAAATCAAACAACGGGACTTCTGGAGAGACATTCTCACTTTAAAACTGATATTGAATAAATTAATATTTACCACAGCCTGTATTAAATTTTGTTTGTTGTTAAATGTCTCACACAGCAACATTCCAGCTATATGGTGAAGTCTGTAAATAATCGAATCTGGTAAGGTGAGGTGAAATTGGGTTTTAGGTCGTGCTTGAGAATATGACAATGTGCATGCGTGTGTATGTGTATGTGCGGCTGCTTGTACTAGCCCAGACTGAAGCTGGTTTTATAGTGCTAGCCCACTGAGATACCATGCCACAGTAAAGCATGAATACCCCACTCAGACACATTATACTGACTCCAAGCAAACCAGTCCTTGTTGTACCCATTAATGCCAAGCGCCAGGCAGGGACCAACAAGTACCATATTTTAACGTCTTTTGGTATGACGCGGTCGGGGATCAAACCCGCGACCTTACCCTCTCCGGGTGGACTCTCTAACCACTACACCGTGGAGGCGGTTTAATCAAATCTTGACCAGACAATCCTGTGTTCGACAGCATGAGCATCGATCTACACAATTGGGAACCTATGACATGTGTCAACCAAGTCAGCGATCCCGTTAGTCACCTCTTACGACAAGCATGGGCTACTAAAGGTACATTCTAACCCGGACCTTCACGGGTAAATTCAAAAGAAAGGCTGTGTTAGTGATGTGTATATTTTCGTCAACAAACAGTTGCCTATTGTTAAAACGAACTCAGAGGGACCGCTTATTTTCGTTCGTTACAGCCATAGTTCGTTACACGCATTTTCGACTAAAATATACCGGAAGTGACGAGGACCCCCCAAACAGTTCGTTGATGAAGACCAATTCTAACCAGGATCTTCACGGGCTATAATTACATATGTTCTCAGGACGTCAATGGCTGGATTGGACTGTCTGGTCCAGGCTAGACTATGTACAGATTGATATATACATAGATATTTACTGTCATTGAGCATGAATATTGCTGGTAGTGGTGTTATTCAACAAGGAACAGATTACAAGCCACAGTCAGGCAGCAGAAATATTGTAGAGTGTGGCATTAAACATTCCACATCAACATCTGAAATAAATCTTGATGACTGACTGACTGACTGAGTTTGGTTTTACGCCGCTTTTAGCAATATTCCAGCAACATCATGGCAGGGGAGACCAGAAATGGGGATTCGAACCCGGGTCTTCAGCGCGACGAGCGAACGCTTTAACCACTAGGCTACCCCGCCGCCCCAAATCTTGATGATGTACAATAAGGATACTTTCTCTGTGGCTCCTGGAATGGTAATCTTGTCTCCAGGCAGACCCATCTTCTGTGCTTCCATTACCGCCTGAAAGTGAGGAACTTTCAATTAATCCCCAAGTGGGAAATATCTTCCTGTTATCAATACATTATGGTAACAAAATCCAAGAAAGCAGCCACTAGCCCCAAGACAAAAGCGAGTCAAATTTTCTCTGGTAAGCTATTCCATATATAAACATTGAAAATGAAAAGAATGCCCAAATTTCATAAGTAAGACAATTTCATAAGTCTTGAAATAAAGGTTCATGACAATAACCATTTTACCACAAGCTAAATTTGATAATAATAATTATTAATCTTATTTCTTTAGCTTTTTTCTTTTAATTAATATCATTATCGCTAAGTACAATCCATATTCAGTGACATTCTTTATTTTCCATTCATAAAGAGAAAAAAAAAGATATTTGCTACAACTTCAGTAATGTCACAATACTACTTCAGGCGAAGTTACTCAATAAAAGATGCCTCTTCATGTTTTGTTCTGTGATATTTTGTGTTGCCATGGTTACTCACAGTAAGTGTCTCCTGGGTGATGCGGTCCATCTCGTACAGGAAGTTGGTGGAGGAGAGAGGTTGCTGTAATAGTGAGTGAGTGAGTGTTTGAATTTGGTTAAACGTCACCTAAAACAGCAGGATTTTTACGTGATGCACAAATGTAGAGAATGGACGATGAAAACCCAAATTACAGCATCCGGATAAAAGCACAAGAATACTTAGGGCGAACCTACAGCATATCTTATCAAGAGTGGTTATCTGTGTGCATTATTTCACCCATCAGTTGTGACTACGGATTCATTTCGGGGGCAGAGTAAGTGAGCATGGTTTTATGCCACTTTTAGCAATATTCCAGCAATATCAGGCCGGGGTACACCAGAAGTGGGCTTCACACATTGTACCCATGTGGGGAAGCACTAGGCTACCCCTCTGCCCCTCCAGGGTCTGAAGTAATTACCTCAACGTACAGTACACTACACCATTTCAGTACTTTACAGAACCCTCATATTACCAGCAAGGACCTGTAAAATTTATTGACCATAGTCCCCACTCAAGGTAAATCCTAGAACAGTATTTTTAGTTAAATCCTGGAACAGTATTTTTAGTTACATCCTAGAACAGTATTTTAGTTAAATCCTAGAACAGTATTTTTAGTTAAATCCTAGAACAGTATTTTTAGTTACATCCTAGAACAGTATTTTTAGTTAAATCCTAGAACAGTATTTTTAGTTACATCCTAGAACAGTATTTTAGTTAAATCCTAGAACAGTATTTTTAGTTACATCCTAGAACAGTATTTTTAGTTAAATCCTAGAACAGTATTTTTAGTTACATCCTAGAACAGTATTTTAGTTAAATCCTAGAACAGTATTTTAGTTAAATCCTAGAACAGTATTTTTAGTTACATCCTAGAACAGTATTTTTAGTTAAATCCTAGAACAGTATTTTTAGTTACATCCTAGAACAGTATTTTAGTTAAATCCTAGAACAGTATTTTAGTTACATCCTAGAACAGTATTTTAGTTACATCCTAGAACAGTATTTTAGTTACATCCTAGAACAGTATTTTAGTTAAATCCTAGAACAGTATTTTTAGTTAAATCCTAGAACAGTATTTTAGTTAAATCCTAGAACAGTATTTTAGTTAAATCCTAGAACAGTATTTTTAGTTAAATCCTAGAACAGTATTTTTAGTTACATCCTAGAACAGTATTTTAGTTAAATCCTAGAACAGTATTTTTAGTTAAATCCTAGAACAGTATTTTTAGTTAAATCCTAGAACAGTATTTTTAGTTACATCCTAGAACAGTATTTTAGTTACATCCTAGAACAGTATTTAAGTTAAATCCTAGAACAGTATTTTTAGTTAAATCCTAGAACAGTATTTTTAGTTACATCCTAGAACAGTATTTTAGTTACATCCTAGAACAGTATTTTAGTTACATCCTAGAACAGTATTTTTAGTTACATCCTAGAACAGTATTTTAGTTAAATCCTAGAACAGTATTTTAGTTACATCCTAGAACAGTATTTTTAGTTAAATCCTAGAACAGTATTTTTAGTTAAATCCTAGGACAGTATTTTTAGTTACATCCTAGAACAGTATTTTTAGTTAAATCCTAGAACAGTATTTTTAGTTAAATCCTAGAACAGTATTTTTAGTTACATCTCAGTATCTCAGTATGATGCTGGATGAGTGAGTGAGTTTAGTTTACGCCGCACTCAGCAATATTCCAGCTATAAGGCGGCGGTCTGTAAATAATTGAGTCTGAATTAGACAATCCAGTGATCAACAGCACGAGCATCGATCTACGCAATTGGAATACGATGACATGTGTCAACCAACCGAGCCTGACCACTTGATCCCGTTAGCCGCCTCTTACGACAAGCATGGGTTACTGAAGATCAATTCTAACCCGGATCTTCACGGGTAGATGCTGGATGAAAGTCTGAGTTTGAATATAGGTTTGTCAGCACCATATCCAACCTGGACATGCTAAAAACCTAGGAAACCTGATGGTGGGTTTGTAATCTATGTTTATAGGTTTGTCCAACTGTACTGGTTATTATTGCAAAGTGTTTCATGTCTTAAGCGGCCTTCACTTTGAGAGTGTGAACATTCCAACAACTCACCACCAATTTCAGAGTTGTCAAACTGATGTTGATAACAGGGTCGGTCCTCTATTCTCACCAACTATTCCATCAACCTTTTGGTGTTGTCAAACTCGAAGTTTAATGTGTGAACAATTGTCAAACCCCGTGTTGTTCAGAAACAACCATTCAAGTAATCAACTTAACTTGTCACATGAAGTTTTACCGGTATGATCAACTCGACCTACAAAATGGCATCGTTCAAATGACATGAAAGCTTGACAACATGTGTTTGACAAGGAAAACATGAGTTTGATAACTTTTAAAATTCTAACAACATGTGTTGTCAAACTTAAGTTTGCCGTGTGAAGGCCACTTCTAAGACATGAAACACTTTGCAAAATTACCAGTACAGTTGGACAACCCAAAAACATAGGATTCAAACCCAGTACCAGGTTTGCTTTGTTTTCAGCATGCCCAAAGGATGTAAATGTCTGGAAACTAGAAGCCATACATGCATTAGTGATAATCCTTGGGGAGGGAGGTGTGATGATGCATGCATATTTGCACGCAAGGAATGAGTGCGCATTTGTGTGAGGGATGGAGGGTTACCAATGTCTGGACTTTCATGAGCTTGCTTCTACACCGATATTAACATCATGTTGTCCATTATCATCATGGCAGCAAGCACAAGAAATGGGGTGGGGGAACTAAACTCAGAATATTATTAAGTTTTCAACATGCCCCTGGTCCTGACAAACAGGGATAAACATCAGAGATTCAAACCCACAAATATAGCATCCTGGCATGACAGGGGAGACAACTCTGCTCAAGTGTGGTGCATTAACAAGTTGTACACCAGCAAGTCTCCGCCTAGCCTAGCACAAATAATTACTGGAGTGAGTGAGTGATAGGTGAAACGGCACGCCTTACCACGCACGGTATGGTACAGCACGATTATGGTACAAGGCCTTCGGTTCGGTCCGCTTCAGTTCGGTATATGAGATAAGATCATAATGCAGAAAAATTGACAAGAGCCAAAACTTACATTGTTGAATAACATGGGAAAAATAATCATAATCTTAGTTATTTTTGAATGAACAAAACTGTCATTTCATGACAAGATAGAAGAACTAAAGTATCATTGGAACCTTTGAAGCTCAAAACTGTGTGGCAAAATAGCAAGTAGCCAAGTATGATTAAAGTCACTAAAATCACATCAGCATTTACTGCTGTGAAATCACCAGTATGTCCCAGAAATTTTTCATGTTTAAAATAAACACACCAAAAAAACAATACACAAATCAGATCCTGTCGAATGTGACTCTGTTGATGACATATCACAGATAAATAAATTGAACAAATTAACTCAACACAGTTGTCATAAGACAGTTACAGTTTGTGTGACAGATCATTGTCCTTGCTCTAAATCATTGTCTATCCCTCGTTTCAGTCAGTTAAACAATAGAGATTTTCCACAGTCCCTGGGAAGAACTGCTACATAGTACTGCTATCTTGGCACATTTTAGAATTTTGTTTTATTCAGTTTTCAGATTCATTCAAAATATCTTTTAAATTTCACTCGGAAATGTATTTCTCCTTTCTGAAACAAATACGTTTTAGCTTGAGAATACTGCTTTCTCTTTTTATTGATCGTTAAATGTTCATTGTTCTGATATAGCTTGTAATGAGATTGCAGCAACAACAAACAAACATAAGTGTGAAGGGAAAGCCACCGGATCCATACTTACAGTCATCCCTCGTCTTAACTCCGGTCTATGGATGGCCCCCGAGTTATGAGACACCTACGTTATACATTACCCGGAATATAGGCCAAGTAAAAATGTATTTTCCATGGACATAATAGAACTGATATTTCGTGTCTTGTGCCCAGTCAAAACTATATCGTATTGTCGTGAGTTAAAACAAACTTTGTAAATGAAAATAAATATGTGTATAGGAAACCTGCAATCAAATTAAAACATCACCCAGAGCTCCAGATAAGATTTAGCTCATGTGGGTACTGTACCCACTGTATTCTTTTGGAGTGGGTATTATGAATGTTGAGTGGGTATTTCATTTCCGCTACCCACTGCTTTCAACATATGCTGCGTATTTCAGTCATTTTACTCACCTAAGTAGTAAGTAAGTTTACTAAGCAGGTATGTTCTGCCTTATGTCATACCTAATCAACACCAACTTAAATATAATGGAAATGATTTCATAACAAATCACTCATCCTATATACTAACAGTACAACTTGATAGCAATGGATGTCTTTTCATTACGCAAGCGATTTTTATAAATATGTTCCGTACGCATTTGTTTTAAACTTTTTGCACATCTAACATTTTAAATGCGTAATTGGTACGCAACAATTATTTTTCAATGCGTAATTTGAAATTTTCTATGCATATTTTACCCGGATACGCAGCTTATCTGGGCCTCTGTCACTCTACATGATAATTCAGTTGCCCTCCTGTTATTCAACTAAGCCAGATATAACAATCAGCTGTGTACTCATGTTTTGCTCCAGTCTACCGGTGATTCAGTTAAAAATGATATGAAAATATAACATCAAAGGATGTCTATTCCATTACCATAATAATTCATATCTCAAGTAGTTATTTGAACAGAGATAATATATATCGCTATGGCATTAGTATTATGCATGTTTTCTGCCAACATACTTAACATAAAAATTAACATACTACTGACTGACTGAGTTTGGTTTTACGCCGCTTTTAGCAATATTCCAGCAACATCACGGCGGGGGACACCAGAAATGGGCTTCAAACATTGTACCCATGTGGGGATTCAACGCTGGTCTTCGGTGACGGAATAGCCAACGCTTTTAACCACTAGGCTACCCCACCTACCAATTAACATACTAGGTTCAGCACTTTGGGTAACGAGCTGGATACATTTTACGTATGAGACAGTTTGACAAATCACCACTGACTTCCCAGCGCTATCTGCCACTTTGATCGTGAAAACAAAATGTTGGTAATTAATTGTGAAATATGACTTCAATGAGTCAATAACGTGGTCTTGGGGTCTGTGGATGACGGGCGGTAATCTGTTCGTGAGTGCTGAAAATAGTGTGGGAAATTGGTGCTAACGCGGGGCTAAAAGCGGACCCTTATGAACAAAGTAAGCGGAAGTGGTACGCATATAGATTGAGGGGATGCCATTTCACACACGCTTCTCGATGTTATTGTAAACAGTTTTAATGAATGAAAATGGGAAAAATTTAATCAAATAAAATGAAATCGAGGAAGATCGCTTTAATAATTGAGGTTTCTGACATCATACGCTTTGGATGGCAGTGTTTACCCAGCTTATAACGCGGTGTGTTGCATCACAGCAAACATCGTAAGTACTCGGCTGATGGCGTGTCTTTATGATAATGTTGACTTTATAAGTTATTACGATGTTTCTCATTGTTCGTCTAATTTGAAATAACTGAAAAAGAAACAGAACCCAGCTATAGCTACTGATCTGGTATCTGCAGTTTCTGTCTTGCTTGACTTTGCAAGTAGACAACTTGAGGCGATCTCAACTTACTCCCAGGAAAATAGCGGCCATCAAGCAAAAATTGCAAAGATTGTGACCAGATGATTTGATCTGTAGACAGTTTAGAAAAAGTTTAAAATGATTAATAAAATGACGGCAACGAAACCCGAAAAATACATAAGTTTTGGATTGCATTACGGTATACCTAACCAAAGGCAAAATACCGCGGTTCTACTAATACTGCGGTATACCGTTTCACCCCTAGTGAGTGAGTATGGTTTTACATCGCTTTTAGCAATATTCCAGCAATATATGGCAGCGGTCTGTAAATAATCGAGTCTGGACCAGACAATCCAGTGACCAACAGCAAGTCAGCAAGCCTGACCACCTGACCCCGTTAGTCTCCTCTTACAACAAGCATGGGTTACTGCAGATGAAATCGGATTTAAACACCAGAAAGTGGACTCCACACATTGTACCAATGTGGGGAATCGGTGTGACGAACCAACGCTTTAACCACTAGGCTACCCCACCACCCCAAATGATAAAGGAGTGAGCGAGTATGGGTTTACGCCGCTTTTAGCAATATTCCAGCAATATCACGGCGGGGGACACCAGAAATGGGCTTCACACATTGTACCAATGTGGGGAATCGAACCTGGGTCTTCAGCATGACGACTGAGTCTTTAATCACTAGGCTAGCCGACTGCCTCAAATATTTACTGAGAATCTCGCAATAAGATGGAAAGTGTCATGTGAAAATATCATGTGTGACCTACGTTAGACCTTAGACAAACAGAAATAGGCATTAAACATCTTAACCAGCAGCTAACAATTAATTAATTTTCTTTTTACAGCTGACATAAAACTGCTCAGAGTCAGTATGTTAAAATGTAACAACAGACAATGAGAATATACTGAACAAATCTTTGAAGGCCTTTAGAAGTGGATTGCATAAGAAAAGCAAGATTTATGGATGTCAACTTCTTTATTGTGAATAACACGACGTTTCGGACTGTATGCTTGCTCCTTCATCAGGTGAAGGATGAAGAAAATAAGATGAATGCAACTCAAAAGTCCAGTTACTAGGCAGTAAGATATTGGTTGTATACTAATGTTTTCAGTAATTTTCGTAAGAAAAACATGACATAACATGCTATACTTGGGATTGCTCTTTCTTAGTAAAGTACAAATTCTTGTACTTTTGTTGGGTGGAGCCCCATCCGGGATTCGAACTCACACCCTCAGAGTCAGGCACCTAATGGCCAGCACACAAAGTCATGACGCTCATGTAGATTATCGGTCGTACGTGGTCATATTTATAAAGCTTTTTAAAGATTGGTCTACAGGGCTCCATATAATTTTTCAACATCAGGAGTACGTACTCCTTATGTTTTCAATATAGGAGTACTGAATGGAATTAATGGAGTATCAGTAATCTTGTGTTTCGTTTCATATATGCACCACAACATTGCTACTCTTGTCTAAACATGTCAATAAACAAAAATACAATACTTTTCCAGATAAGTTCGTCTGAAAATGATTCTAAGACCGTACACCATTGCTGTGGTGCATATCTGCTACATTTTCTAAATTATTTCCTACCCTATCATGCATATTTTTTATCTGTACATACGCCGATACGGCCCATTTATCGGAGCCCTGTTGGTCTAGATTTGGTCAGGGATGCTTATAGCAATGTCCTTGATACTGTGAATAAAGCCAGCCAATAATCATTATTGTCAGTCTGAGAATGCCATGGCAACGCATCGACTGTGTTGACTGATTTGGGGTGGAGGCTTCCGGTCAAACAGCCTGGCAGATCTGGTCACCTGGGAGGTCATCATCCACCTGGACAACAAACAGAGGAGTGTCCCATCTCGTACTAGGGTTGGGGACTCAAACCTCATCACCAGTCCATCAAAGCTGGAACACACCATCAAGACGTGATACATTCATCACCTGCCCATCAAGACATGATACATTCATCACCTGCCCATCAAGACATGATACATTCATCACCAGCCCATCAAAGCTGGGAACACACCATCAAGACATGATACATTCATCACCTGCCCATCAAGACATGATACATTCATCACCTGCCCATCAAGACATGATACATTCATCACCTGCCCATCAAGACATGATACATTCATCACCTGCCCATCAAGACATGATACATTCATCACCAGCCCATCAAGACATGATACATTCATCACCTGCCCATCAAAGCTGGAACACACCATCAAGACATGATACATTCATCACCTGCCCATCAAGACATGATACATTCATCACCAGCCCATCAAAGCTGGAACACACCATCAAGACATGATACATTCATCACCTGCCCATCAAGACATGATACATTCATCACCAGCCCATCAAGACATGATACATCTATCACCTGCCCATCAAGACATGATACATTCATCACCAGCCCATCAAGACATGATACATTCATCACCAGCCCATCAAAGCTGGAACACACCATCAAGACATGATACATTCATCACCTGCCCATCAAGACATGATACATTCATCACCAGCCCATCAAGACATGATACATTCATCACCAGCCCATCAAAGCTGGAACACACCATCAAGACATGATACATTCATAACCAGCCCATCAAAGCTGGAACACACCATCAAGACATGATACATTCATCACCTGCCCATCAAGACATGATACATTCATCACCAGCCCATCAAGACATGATACATTCATCACCAGCCCATCAAAGCTGGAACACACCATCAAGACATGATACATTCATCACCAGCCCATCAAAGCTGGAACACACCATCAAGACATGATACATTCATCACCTGCCCATCAAGACATGATACATTCATCACCTGCCCATCAAGACATGATACATTCATCACCAGCCCATCAAAGCTGGAACACACCATCAAGACATGATACATTCATCACCTGCCCATCAAGACATGATACATTCATCACCTGCCCATCAAGACATGATACATTCATCACCTCCGCCCATCAAGACATGATACATTCATCACCTGCCCATCAAGACATGATACATTCATCACCAGCCCATCAAGACATGATACATTCATCACCTGCCCATCAAAGCTGGAAAGCACCATCAAGACATGATACATTCATCACCTGCCCATCAAGACATGATACATTCATCACCAGCCCATCAAAGCTGGAACACACCATCAAGACATGATACATTCATCACCAGCCCATCAAGACATGATACATTCATCACCTGCCCATCAAAGCTGGAAAGCACCATCAAGACATGATACATTCATCACCTGCCCATCAAGACATGATACATTCATCACCTGCCCATCAAGACATGATACATTCATCACCTGCCCATCAAAGCTGGAACACACCATCAAGACATGATACATTCATCACCTGCCCATCAAGACATGATACATTCATCACCAGCCCATCAAAGCTGGAACACACCATCAAGACATGATACATTCATCACCCGCCCATCAAGATATGATACATTCATCACCAGCCCATCAAGACATGATACATTCATCACCTGCCCATCAAGACATGATACATTCATCACCTGCCCATCAAGACATGATACATTCATCACCCTGCCCATCAAGACATGATACATTCATCACCAGCCCATCAAGACATGATACAATCATCACCTGCCCATCAAGACATGATACATTCATCACCAGCCCATCAAAGCTGGAACACACCATCAAGACATGATACATTCATCACCTGCCCATCAAGACATGATACATTCATCACCAGCCCATCAAAGCTGGAAAGCACCATCAAGACATGATACATTCATCACCAGCCCATCAAGACATGATACATTCATCACCAGCCCATCAAGACATGATACATTCATCACCTGCCCATCAAGACATGATACATTCATCAACAGCCCATCAAAGCTGGAACACACCATCAAGACATGATACATTCATCACCAGCCCATCAACACATGATACATTCATCACCTGCCCATCAAGACATGATACATTCATCACCTGCCCATCAAGACATGATACATTCATCACCAGCCCATCAAGACATGATACATTCATCACCAGCCCATCAAAGCTGGAACACACCATCAAGACATGATACATTCATCACCTGCCCATCAAGACATGATACATTCATCACCTGCCCATCAAGACATGATACATTCATCACCAGCCCATCAAGACATGATACATTCATCACCAGTCCATCAAAGCTGGAACACACCATCAAGACATGATACAGTCATCACCAGCCCATCAAGACATGATACATTCATCACCAGCCCATCAAGACATGATACATTCATCACCAGCCCATCAAGACATGATACATTCATCACCAGTCCATCAAAGCTGGAACACACCATCAAGACATGATACATTCATCACCTGAACATCAAGACATGATACATTCATCACCTGCCCATCAAGACATGATACATTCATCACCAGCCCATCAAAGCTGGAACACACCATCAAGACATGATACATTCATCACCTGCCCATCAAGACATGATACATTCATCACCAGCCCATCAAAGCTGGAAAGCACCATCAAGACATGATACATTCATCACCAGCCCATCAAGACATGATACATTCATCACCAGCCCATCAAGACATGATACATTCATCACCTGCCCATCAAGACATGATACATTCATCACCAGCCCATCAAAGCTGGAACACACCATCAAGACATGATACATTCATCACCTGCCCATCAAGACATGATACATTCATCACCAGCCCATCAAGACATGATACATTCATCACCCAGTCCATCAAAGCTGGAACACAACATCAAGACATGATACATTCATCACCAGCCCATCAAGACATGATACATTCATCACCAGCCCATCAAAGCTGGAACACACCATCAAGACATGATACATTCATCACCAGCCCATCAAGACATGATACATTCATCACCTGCCCATCAAGACATGATACATTCATCACCAGCCCATCAAAACGGAACACACCATCAAGACATGATACATTCATCACCAGCCCATCAAGACATGATACATTCATCACCTGCCCATCAAGACATGATACATTCATCACCAGCCCATCAAAGCTGGAACACAACATCAAGACATGATACATTCATCACCAGCCCATCAAGACATGATACATTCATCACCTGCCCATCAAGACATGATACATTCATCACCAGCCCATCAAGACATGATACATTTCATCACCAGTCCATCAAAGCTGGAACACACCATCAAGACATGATACATTCATCACCAGCCCATCAAGACATGATACATTCATCACCTGCCCATCAAGACATGATACATTCATCACCAGCCCATCAAAGCTGGAACACACCATCAAGACATGATACATTCATCACCTGCCCATCAAGACATGATACATTCATCACCAGTCCATCAAAGCTGGAACACAACATCAAGACATGATACATTCATCACCTGCCCATCAAGACATGATACATTCATCACCAGCCCATCAAGACATGATACATTCATCACCAGTCCATCAAAGCTGGAACACACCATCAAGACATGATACATTCATCACCTGCCCATCAAGACATGATACATTCATCACCAGCCCATCAAGACATGATACATTCATCACCAGCCCATCAAAGCTGGAACACACCATCAAGACATGATACATTCATCACTGCCCATCAAGACATGATACATTCATCACCATCCCATCAAAGCTGGAACACACCATCAAGACATGATACATTCATCACCTGCCCATCAAGACATGATACATTCATCACCTGCCCATCAAGACATGATAATTTCATCACCAGCCCATCAAAGCTGGAACACACCATCAAGACATGATACATTCATCACCTGCCCATCAAGACATGATACATTCATCACCAGCCCATCAAAGCTGGAACACACCATCAAGACATGATACATTCATCACCAGCCCATCAAGACATGATACATTCATCACCTGCCCATCAAGACGTGATACATTCATCACCAGCCCATCAAAGCTGGAACACACCATCAAGACATGATACATTCATCACCTGCCCATCAAGATATGATACATTCATCACCTGCCCATCAAGACATGATACATTCATCACCTCCGCCCATCAAAGCTGGAACACACCATCAAGACATGATACATTCATCACCTGCCCATCAAGACATGATACATTCATCACCAGTCCATCAAAGCTGGAACACACCATCAAGACATGATACATTCATCACCTGCCCATCAAGACATGATACATTCATCACCAGCCCATCAAGACATGATACATTCATCACCTGCCCATCAAGACATGATACATTCATCACCTGCCCATCAAGACATGATACATTCATCACCTGCCCATCAAGACATGATACATTCATCACCTGCCCATCAAGACATGATACATTCATCACCAGCCCATCAAAGCTGGAACACAACATCAAGACATGATACATTCATCACCTGCCCATCAAGACATGATACATTCATCACCAGCCCATCAAAGCTGGAACACACCATCAAGACATGATACATTCATCACCATCCCATCAAAGCTGGAACACACCATCAAGACATGATACATTCATCACCTGCCCATCAAGACATGATACATTCATCACCTGCCCATCAAGACATGATACATTCATCACCTGCCCATCAAGACATGATACATTCATCACCTGCCCATCAAGACATGATACATTCATCACCTGCCCATCAAGACATGATACACCATCACTCCTGCCCATCAAGACATGATGCGATTCATCACCAGCCCATCAAAGCTGGAACACAACATCAAGACATGATACATTCATCACCTGCCCATCAAGACATGATACATTCATCACCAGCCCATCAAAGCTGAACACACCATCAAGACGTGATACATTCATCACCTGCCCATCAAGACATGATACATTCATCACCAGCCCATCAAAGCTGGAACACAACATCAAGACATGATACATTCATCACCAGCCCATCAAGACATGATACATTCATCACCTGCCCATCAAGACATGATACATTCATCACCTGCCCATCAAAGCTGGAACACACCATCAAGACATGATACATTCATCACCTGCCCATCAAGACATGATACATTCATCACCTGCCCATCAAGACGGATACATTCATCACCAGCCCATCAAAGCTGGAACACACCATCAAGACATGATACATTCATCACCTGCCCATCAAGACGTGATACATTTCATCACCAGCCCCATCAAAGCTGGAACACACCATCAAGACATGATACATTCATCACCAGCCCATCAAAGCTGGAACACACCATCAAGACATGATACATTCATCACCTGCCCATCAAGACATGATACATTCATCACCAGCCCATCAAGACATGATACATTTCATCACCAGCCCATCAAAGCTGGAACACAACATCAAGACATGATACATTCATCACCTGCCCATCAAGACATGATACATTCATCACCTGCCCATCAAAGCTGGAACACACCATCAAGGGCGATGATACATTCATCACCTGCCCATCAAGACATGATACATTCATCACCTGCCCATCAAGACATGATACATTCATCACCTGCCCATCAAGACATGATACATTCATCACCAGCCCATCAAAGCTGGAACACACCATCAAGACATGATACATTCATCACCAGCCCATCAAGACATGATACATTCATCACCAGCCCATCAAAGCTGGAACACACCATCAAGACATGATACATTCATCACCAGCCCATCAATTTACATGATACATTTCATCACCAGCCCATCAAGACATGATACATTCATCACCTGCCCATCAAGACATGATACATTCATCACCTGCCCATCAAGACATGATACATTCATCACCTGCCCATCAAGACATGATACATTCATCACCAGCCCATCAAAGCTGGAACACACCATCAAGACATGATACATTCATCACCAGCCCATCAAAGCTGGAACACACCATCAAGACATGATACATTCATCACCAGCCCATCAAGACATGATACATTTCATCACCTGCCCATCAAGACATGATACATTCATCACCTGCCCATCAAGACATGATACATTCATCACCTGCCCATCAAGACATGATACATTCATCACCTGCCCATCAAGACATGATACATTCATCACCTGCCCATCAAGACATGATACATTCATCACCTGCCCATCAAGACATGATACATTCATCACAAGCCCATCAAAGGCTGGAACACACCATCAAGACATGATACATTCATCACCAGCCCATCAAAGCTGGAACACACCATCAAGACATGATACATTCATCACCTGCCCATCAAGACATGATACATTCATCACCCTGCCCATCAAGACATGATACATTCATCACCTGCCCATCAAGACATGATACATTCATCACCTGCCCATCAAGACATGATACATTCATCACCTGCCCATCAAGACATGATACATTCATCACCAGCCCATCAAAGCTGGAACACAACATCAAGACATGATACATTCATCACCTGCCCATCAAGACATGATACATTCATCACCAGCCCATCAAAGCTGGAACACACCATCAAGACATGATACATTCATCACCAGCCCATCAAAGCTGGAACACACCATCAAGACATGATACATTCATCACCTGCCCATCAAAACATGATACATTCATCACCTGCCCATCAAGACATGATACATTCATCACCTGCCCATCAAGACATGATACATTCATCACCTGCCCATCAAGACATGATACATTCATCACCTGCCCATCAAGACATGATACATTCATCACCGCCCATCAAGACATGATACATTCATCACCAGCCCATCAAAGCTGGAACACAACATCAAGACATGATACATTCATCACCAGCCCATCAAGACATGATACATTCATCACCAGCCCATCAAAGCTGGAACACAACATCAAGACATGATACATTCATCACCTGCCCATCAAGACATGATACATTCATCACCAGCCCATCAAAGCTGGAACACAACATCAAGACATGATACATTCATCACCAGCCCATCAAGACATGATACATTCATCACCTGCCCATCAAGACATGATACATTCATCACCTGCCCATCAAAGCTGGAACACACCATCAAGACATGATACATTCATCACCTGCCCATCAAGACATGATACATTCATCACCAGCCCATCAAAGCTGTAACACACCATCAAGACATGATACATTCATCACCAGCCCATCAAGACATGATACATTCATCACCAGCCCATCAAAGCTGGAACACACCATCAAGACATGATACATTCATCACCAGCCCATCAAGACATGATACATTCATCACCAGCCCATCAAGACATGATACATTCATCACCTGCCCATCAAGACATGATACATTCATCACCTGCCCATCAAGACATGATACATTCATCACCTGCCCATCAAGACATGATACATTCATCACCAGCCCATCAAAGCTGGAACACACCATCAAGACATGATACATTCATCACCAGCCCATCAAAGCTGGAACACACCATCAAGACATGATACATTCATCACCAGCCCATCAAGACATGATACATTCATCACCTGCCCATCAAGACATGATACATTCATCACCTGCCCATCAAGACATGATACATTCATCACCTGCCCATCAAGACATGATACATTCATCACCTGCCCATCAAGACATGATACATTCATCACCCGCCCATCAAGACATGATACATTCATCACCTGCCCATCAAGACATGATACATTCATCACTGTTGCCCATCAAAGCTGAACACACCATCAAGACATGATACATTCATCACCAGCCCATCAAGACATGATACATTCATCACCTGCCCATCAAGACATGATACATTCATCACCCGCCCATCAAGACATGATACATTCATCACCTGCCCATCAAGACATGATACATTCATCACCTGCCCATCAAGACATGATACATTCATCACCTGCCCATCAAGACATGATACATTCATCACCAGCCCATCAAAGCTGGAACACACCATCAAGACATGATACATTCATCACCAGCCCATCAAAGCTGGAACACACCATCAAGACATGATACATTCATCACCTGCCCATCAAGACATGATATTCATCACCTGCCCATCAAGACATGATACATTCATCACCTGCCCATCAAGACATGATACATTCATCACCTGCCCATCAAGACATGATACATTCATCACCTGCCCATCAAGATTATGATATATTCATCACTGTCCCATCAAAGCTGGAACACAACATCAAGACATGATACATTCATCACCTCGCCCATCAAGACATGATACATTCATCACCAGCCCATCAAAGCTGGAACACAACATCAAGACATGATACATTCATCAATTCGCCCATCAAGACATGATACATTCATCACCAGCCCATCAAAGCTGGAACACAACATCAAGACATGATACATTCATCACCAGCCCATCAAGACATGATACATCTATCACCTGCCCATCAAGACATGATACATTCATCACCCGCCCATCAAAGCTGGAACACACCATCAAGACATGATACATCTCATCACCAGCCCATCAAGACATGATACATTCATCACCTGCCCATCAAGACGATACATTCATCACCAGCCCATCAAAGCTGGAACACACCATCAAGACATGATACATCTATCACCTGCCCATCAAGACATGATACATTCATCACCAGCCCATCAAAGCTGGAACACACCATCAAGACATGATACATTCATCACCAGCCCATCAAAGCTGGAACACACCATCAAGACATGATACATTCATCACCTGCCCATCAAGACATGATACATTCATCACCAGCCCATCAAGACATGATACATTCATCACCAGCCCATCAAAGCTGAACACAACATCAAGACATGATACATTCCATCACCCGCCCATCAAGACATGATACATTCATCACCTGCCCATCAAAGCTGGAACACACCATCAAGACGCGATACATTCATCACCTGCCCATCAAGACATGATACATTCATCACCTGCCCATCAAGACATGATACATTCATCACCTGCCCCATCAAGACATGATACATTCATCACCAGCCCATGAAAGCTGGAACACACCATCAAGACATGATACATTCATCACCAGCCCATCAAGACATGATACATTCATCTATCACCAGCCCATCAAAGCTGGAACACACCATCAAGACATGATACATTCATCACCTGCCCATCAAAGCTGGAACACACCATCAAGACATGATACATTCATCACTCCGCCCATCAAGACATGATACATTCATCAATTCGCCCATCAAGACATGATACATTCATCACCAGCCCATCAAAGCTGAACACACCATCAAGACATGATACATTCATCACCAGCCCATCAAGACATGATACATTCATCACCTGCCCATCAAAGCTGGAACACACCATCAAGACATGATACATTCATCACCCGCCCATCAAGACATGATACATTCATCACCTGCCCATCAAAGCTGGAACACACCATCAAGACATGATACATTCATCACCTGCCCATCAAGACATGATACATTCATCACCAGCCCATCAAGACATGATACATTCATCACCTGCCCATCAAGACATGATACATTCATCACCCGCCCATCAAGACATGATACATTCATCACCAACAGCCCATCAAGACATGATACATTCATCACCTGCCCATCAAGACATGATACATTCATCACCTGCCCATCAAGACGTTGATACATTCATCACCAGTCCATCAAAGCTGGAACACACCATCAAGACATGATACATTCATCACCTGCCCATCAAAGCTGGAACACACCATCAAGACATGATACATTCATCACCTGCCCATCAAGACATGATACATTCATCACCAGCCCATCAAGACATGATACATTCATCACCTGCCCATCAAGACATGATACATTCATCACCAGCCCATCAAAGCTGGAACACACCATCAAGACATGATACATTCATCACCCGCCCATCAAGACATGATACATCCATCACCTGACCATCGAGACATGATACATTCATCACCTGCCCATCAAGACATGATACATTCATCACCAGCTTTTAAATACAAGCATTTCTGGTGTTCCCGAAAAATGGGTTTCACATTGAACCCCCATAGGGAATCGAACAAAGGTCTTTATGATGGGTGAACACTTTAACCACTAAGCTACCCCACTACCCCTCAGGACCAATGGAACTTTCAGTACCTATGCTTCCTGCATGACTTTACACAATCACTTCAGACATTGGCATTTGATCTATATACAAAACATGTGTGTGTGTGTGTGTGATCTGTTGGCTTTTGTTGGTCTCAATATTTAATATACCATTTATATCATGGCAGGCTGATAAAATAAAAAATCTGGGTAACACAAATGATTTGATTTGTGTACAATATTTACTGACACCACTAACCATGAAAGGTTTGATTACACTGATGAGTTGGTCTGTTGTTTAACGCCGCACTCAGCAATATTCCATCTATATGGCAGGTGTCTGTAAATAATTAAGTCTGGACCAGACAATCCAGTGATCAATGACATGAACATCAATATACGCAAGAGGGATACTAAAAGATGGCATGTGTCAGCCAAGTCACCCGATCCCATTAGTCGCCTCTCCAGATACGACAAACCTGGGTTACTGAAGGTCAATTTTAACAGTGTAAGAATCAAGGAGACTCACATTTCCTGGGTGTATCTGTCTGGCTCATTCCTCTGCAGATTGAACTCTGACGCACGATCCGAACTGATATCACAGAATATCTGAAAATGAATCTTATTTAGATTTTGACTCTCAACAACATGTAGGATGAATAACAACTCTGTTTTTATGTTGCAGAACCATTGGTACATTTTCTGTTAAATTTGACATGAGTGAGTGAGTTAGTTCAGTTTTTACCGCTTTTAACCATATTTCAGCAATATCACGCAGGGGACACCAGAAATGGGCTTCACACATTGTACCCATGTGGGAATCAAAACCGGTATTCGCGACGAGCAAACGCTTTAACCACTAGGCTACCCTAATCCCAAATTTGACATGATGTGAAGAAATATAGATACTACTGTAAAGTTTTGGGATTTTATTGGGGGTTTTTCTGCCGCGACTCAGCTAATGCCAATCAAACAGAACAGATCACACCCAGCAATAGTACAAATGTAGGTAAGTAAATAATCAATTTTGGACAGGACAAACCAATGAGCTACATCATGAGCATTCAACAACCAAAAGAAACACATTGACCTGTATCAGCCAAGTCAGTGAGTCTGACCACCCGACACCGCTGGTCAATTTGTATGCCTTCATTATCTCAACAATGCATTGGTGGGAATAACAAAATGAAAATTAATGCTAAATAATTCAATACAAAATAAATATTTGCTAGCTTTCCCTATAGACACGTGATGTGTAATGTGTACTTTGAAACATCATTTATGGGTTTTACTAATTATTTTTTGCTCATATTTACATGAAGGAAACAAAGAAAGAAATTTTAAATTTTATGAAACTTCTGTTTCTCTTCATGACTGACACAATATATATGTATGCATATCAACTAGTGTTGGGAATTGGTTGAAATCTCACAATTGATGAGTGATTCATTACCAACAAACAATCATCAAAAAAAAATTGGTTAGCCATATTTCAGATTTTCCTATTCAGGTCGTTATTGCAGATATGTAAAATATGATGCAACTTGCTACTTTAAAGTGATGACTAATATATCATGAACATAAACTTCCCGAGCTTCAAAAATATATTCAGTCATGGCTTTTCAGTTAGTGAAGTGAGTTTTAAACACGTTTTCAGGCCCTGACAACTTCTAATGATATGTTCCATTGTCAAGTATTTCAAAGACTACAACAGCAGTTCCAAAATCGCTTATGTTCGATTATGAGAACATGTGATCGATTGCTTGGTCGCTTGGTTACTGCTACCAGTCTTCGACATTTCAATTAATCGGAACACCACTAATATCAGCACTAAGCTATTGACTCGTGCCACAGACATTTACATTTTAAGATCACCATTGATAGGATGAATAATGCAAAGGCACAACATCCTCCATTAAACATTAAATGGTTAAGTATAGTTCACACTTTGCAATGCGCTGATTCAATGCAGGAATTTCTTTATCTATGTACGTGATAAAATGACGAATAATGTTATAAATAAGAAAGTAAGAAAGTTTATGGATAACAACTTCTTTATTATATATGATGCTGACGCTTCAGTATGGATTCTTATACCGTTGTCAAGCAAGAGTGAAGTACTACAGCACAGAACAGACTTATATACATGAACAGGATTAAGTAATAACAACATGTAGGACTGAATGAGGGGATTAACAATAACAACAAGGCACGGTGGCAATAATGTAGTGACAATAGGAAGCCAAAGGTGGTGGAGGTAAAACAAAATATACATGCTGATGAGATTAATTATGATGGCTGAGGTGCTCTAATCTGTTGTTTTATGAGATCATTGTATGCAGAAGGGATGAGATATCCTTGGTCTCTGTTGATTGAGGGCCACCGTGCCTTGTTGTTATTGTTAATCCCCTCATTCAGTCCCTACATGTTGTTATTACTTAATCCCTGTTCATGTATATAAGTCTGTTCTGTGCTGTAGTACTTCACTCTTGCTTGACAACGGTATAAGAACCCATACCGAGACGTCGCATCATATATAATAAAGAAGTTGTTATCCATAAACTTTCTTACTTTCTTATTAGTCACCAACTTCTAAATGCCAATCAAACAGATCAATGTTATAAATATTTAATTAATAAAAGGTGTCAAACAGGATCGGGTGGTCAGGCTCGCTGATTTCACTGACACATGTTATACTATCCCAATTGCGCAGACCGATGCTCATGCTGTTGATCACTGGATTGTCTGATCCAGACTCGGTTATTTACAGACTGCTGACAGCCGAATATTGCTGAGTGTGGCATTAAACAACAAAACAACAAACCAATCCTTTTAATTCAGTGCTCATGATGTTAATCACTGGATTGTCTGGTCTCATTATTTACACACAACCATCATACAGCTAGAAAATTGCTGAGTAGCACTAGGCAACAAACAAACAAACAACAACCTTTTTCAAAATGTTGTGCAGGGCTCCAGATAAGGGCTGTATCAGCCGCATGTAATGGCTAAAAAAATATGCACTGATACGGTAGGAAATATTTTAGAAAAATGTAGCAGATATGCACCACAGCAATGGTGTAATGGTCTTAGAATCATTTTCAGACGTATTTTATTTGAAAAAGTATTGTTTTATTGTTTATTGACCTGTTTACACAATCACGAGTAGCAATGTTGTGGCATTGTACATATATAAAAGGTCGAAAACACACGATTACTATTGATTATTGGGACTCCATTAAATTCCATTCAGTACTCTAAATGTACTCTTACGTTTTTCCAGTACTCCTATATTGAAAACATAAGGAGTACGTACTCCTGGTGTTTAAAGATTATCTGGAGCCCTGGTTGTGTCATCAATTGTTATTTATGAAATTGAACATGTTTTCGTTTCACTTACAACACAATGGGGTGTGTGGCAGGCCTTTGTTACACAGAACAACTCATAGCGGAAACCTGAAAGATCAAACAACAACATTCAAGAAAAAACATCTTGGGCAAACAAAATCGAAACATTTCTCACAATGTATTTTAACATGTTAAGTGAGAGAAACAAGCAAATGCTGAATGGCCAGCGGATTCTACAAATCTCACAAGGACAAGTGACCCAATCCTCTGACCATCCATAATCAAAATCTACACGAAAGAGTTAGGTCCCTTTAGTATGTCAGGATCATCTTTTTGTGGGTTCAATTATTTTCATTCTTGCTTGATGCATAAACACACAACTTAAAATACCATAATTGAAACCAGTGGAAAAATCATCTCAAAACACCAAAACAGAATATGACTTTTCTTTGTCTGATTGTCAGACTGTCTCAGCCTACCTTTTATGTAATTCAAGGAGTCAAGAATGACTACATCTTCTTTGTTCAGTAACCTGAAAAGACAAAAATGTGTCTGGACTGAATCACAAGTGTCATCCCTGAATATCTCTATAATACTACTCACACTTTGCTAAGGATCACAAAAATTCACAACTTTACTTAAACACAGATTTACAATTTGAAATTGTATCCATTTAAAACTGGATAAATGACAATATGGTAACCCCTCTTTAGGCAAATAGTCACTTTAATCTAACCTTATGCACTTTCGATACATGAGTAACCATAAAAATGGTTTTCATGGCAACCATTTTGCAAATAATGGAACGAGTCATCGACAAGGACACAACGTGTTAATAGAAGGTTTGGAACCCACAAGATACAATGACATACTGAAACCTAGGATCCTTGCTTACAATAAGCCTACATATTTAAACCAAATTTGACCCCACATCATAGTTTTCTGTTGAATCCATGATTTGATCCTTAGCAAAGTGTGAACAGTATATCATGATTATGATGTCTATACCATGGACCTCTTCATCACCATACCCGTTATTGGGCTGTGGGGTATCCTATGGTTAATGGCACAATGTGTGAAACCCATTTATGGTGTTCCCCACCGTGATATTGCTGGAATATTGCTAAAAGCGGAGTAAAACCCAACTCACTCACTCACTCACTCTTAGACGTATCACTATGGGAGGTAGTTGATTCACCCATCTAAGGTTGTTGCAAGAGTTACGTCCCTTGAGTGCACCAGAAACCTATGATCAAGGGTTCAAATCCAGGTTTGCCTCAAATACATTTTTTAGGATTTTCAGCACCAAACCCTTGCTCATGGGTTTCAGAAAGGATAAAATTCTGAAACCTGCCTCACTTCAGGTTTCAAGCCTCCAACATCAAGCTGACACACCATTATCAAATTTCCAGTGAATTATTTCTCACCAAGCTCACTCACTCATCATGCTCAAGCTTGCTCGTGAACTTGAAACACACAACTAATCAAAATGCCTCTTATAAAGTTTAATTCAATTGAAAAACAATCATACCATAACGCTGTGATAAAATTGAGTTTAGTTTTACGCAGCATTTAGCCATATACCAGCTATATCACGACAGGAACACCAGAAATGGGCTTGACACATTGTACCTGTAGTGTTTGCCAGGGCAGGGTTCCTCACATGCACAGATAAGAGACACGACTTGACAGTCCCATACTTTATTCCTGACTACCCATACACGCCATGGCGCTTCCGGTCACACAGATCATACTAGCGACACAACTAATTATCACCAGTACACTACATTCCCTCTTTTCCTTAAGATTAAAATAATTTACTTATCCTGTATATTAAAATGAGACTGACACTTCTTTTTTTTCTACATTTAGTGACTAAAAATATATATAAAACATCACAGTAAATACTTCTCATGTTGCTTCACCTTTCCACACTACAGTACCCATGTTGGGAATCAAACCTAGGAACACTCTAACCACAAGGCTACCCCCACCACTCCAAAAAATAATTCCTGATTTGATTGAAAGGACATTTATTTTGTGGCATATTTATCACATAAATGGCACAGGCAACACCTGTAACTGCCACAACATGAACTCGCCCTGCTTTTGTCAAATGATTAAATATTATTTGCACCCACCTCTGAGCTGTTGACTTTAGCGAGCCCCGTACTTCCTTCTCTCGTCTGGAATCTGTGAGCACAATATCAACGTGTTGTCATATTAATCACACAACAGAAATATTCACGGTTAGTCTTTGAAAGTGCTAAATACAACCATTTTCAGTATTCATTTCAGTAGAATGAATGACATTTCTTGAAAATGTCAATGCACTTTACCTGCGTAAACAGCATTTCTCTCAACGTCATTGTTATGGTCGCTTACATACATGAATTTTCCTGTTCGGAAAATTTGCTTCTATGTGTTTCTTTAGTTCGTTTGCTCGCTTAGTTTTGCCACTCGATGGAAAACCACACAAAAACTACTAAAGGCATGATGACAACAGCCTGGTTCCCTGGGTCCGTTGCGCCTGCGCTACGCTCCGACACTGAGCCCCAAGTTCAAGGCTGTCTAGTGTGTTTCGGCTCGTAATTTCCGGTGACCATTGTTTACAGTGGATACAGCAAAATCGACATGGTCGATCCAGGCTCATATTTTGCCGATTAAGTGACTAGTGGCAGGTTGGTCAGCATGCAACAGGAGAACAGCCTACGACCGATATTAATTATGGTGCACTGGCATGTCACTGTAGATAGCAAAGAAGGAAAATAATTGTGGTCTGAGAACCACAGCATGGCGGCCGGGACACAAGGAAAACCAACATGGCGGACAAGGTACGTTAACATGGGGAAACGCTAGAACGGGTGGTTAGAATTTTTCATAGCATTTTCATTACTACAGTTGCAATGTATGAGTTTCGAGAAGAAAGTCCATATTTTTTGGGGTGGAGGAAAGCAGTATTTAAGCTGATTCGAGACACGAAAATCGTCGTCACACCCACAAAATGTAAACAATGACACGCACCCCATTTCAACAGCAATATTTGAGTTAATATTTCGTGTCAGCTCGGTTTGGACACGAAATCGTTTCATAAGACATCGAAGAGAACGACCCAAAACCATAAAACATCGATAGAATCTTTAGTTTAGAAAATTTCAGCACACTAATGTCGCCGTTTTGCCCAATGTACGCGTTGTTTCAGATAGGTTTTGATACGTACACCCAGCCATGTGCAGTTGTACAAAAAACTTGACAGCAGTACTGATCAATATGTTTTGTCAGTCTTTTCACAATTATTGCAAACCTGACAAAGAAAACCGGACACCATCGTTTATAGCAGCACCACCAGGCCTTTCTGATCATGGCTATATCAAGAAAAGGCCTCGGGGGTCTCCAACAGGTCATACACCTTATTCTAAGAGTAAGATGAAGGTAAGTAATACTAATTAGCTAATATCAGTGAATTGATCGTGATTAAAATAGCTTATGAACATCTTATGGTGAAGAAAGTGCATATTTAATCAGCTGATAAACCAGTAATTTATTTACATTTAATTGATTTCAGCATTTCTTGTGCATGAATTCTCAAGCGTCATCATGCTCGGTGCATATCTTTGCAGAAACCCCAGGCAGAACATGGCCTCTCCACCAAGTCAAAATGGAGCGATGAAGAAATTAATGTCCTTCAGAAGCAAGCTGAACAAACCTCAGACCTTTCCACATCATTTTGGCAGAAGTGTGCCACGCTTCTAAGTTCCAAATTTGGGACAAACAGGACAAGTGAGTTCTTGCATTGTATTTTTGAATTTATTATAATGACAACTTAAGTTAAAGGTTCAAATTGTGTGTGCTTTTTCCAACAGTTGTGGTAGTAAAATCACATGTTATTAAGATGTTTATTTATTCATGATACTGCTATTGGTAAGCAAATCAATTTGAATGACAGTTTTAAAAGATACAATCATCCATGCTTTTCCATGATGACAGTAACAGTTTATTCTTTACTCTTCCAGGTATGTCATATCGTCTTCGATATCAGCGTTTAACTGCCAGTCAAGAAGAGTCAGGTGTCAACAGCCCCTAGTAACGACTACAATGACTGGCCGAAGTGAGTGCCAGACTGAGCCAGTCATCCCAGTTGTCCTCCTTGACAGGTAAAAGTTTCTTCCATTTACTTATCACTTGAACTTCATCACACAGTTAGGAACACTTGGTATTTCAACATATGAAACTGCAATCACATACACAAAATAGATCTTGTAGAAGTAGAATAATGTAAAAATATTTCCTATGAGTACATTGTGTACATACCATGCAAAAGATGTTAAAGAACACCATCTTGGGATGGATTAACTATAGTCATGTCAAAGCATACAATGTTCTTTAACTGCTTTTTTGATTAATATGGTTGCAAATATTGTCCATATCTAAATTCTATCATATTTTGAATACCCTGACTGTGAGTGTGTTTATGCAAGTCAGATTTTGTTGTGTCTTTACAGAGCTCTACATTGACATTTCTACTGAGGACACTCCACTGAAGTCAAAGAGGACAGGTTTTGGATTTATCACCACCTGCCAAATTACTTGAAGAAAAGGCCAGGCAGATATTTTCAAGAGGGAAGGATGCCAACATCGACCAGAGGCTTTTAAGGAGGAATTTCTATGCCTTGTGTACAGCAACCCAATCAATCAGTTGTCTGGCTAAACATGTGTTCAGTTATGATAAACTGAAGAAAGCAATTTGGACTTTGTTTCTTGATGAAATGACAGAAAAGCTCAAAGGGTAGCTTGTGAGAGAAGAAGTAGTGTCTTGTTTCACAGGGACTATGAAGCACTTGCTGCATTTAACTGGTCAGCAATCATAGAGGAAATAGTTAACTCCCATGAATTACTGGGTGATGTGCTTTTGGCCTACACCATCACAAAGTAAAAACTATGTTCAAAAGCTACACATGGAGTCTATGGTTAAAAATCCTTGGATTTGTGTATGGGTCCATGATGAAAGCAAGGTGGAAAGACCTGTCTCTTGTGCAGAGAGTAGTATCCATGGTCATGAAGGAGCTGAAGGTTCATCAAAAGGTGTCTGTTAAAATACATTTTGTTCACCTGTTCAAGTTTTGTTCTGTTGAAACCATTATGGAATGACAGATCCAAGTTTCAAGTGATGAGTGAGCCAGTCATACATATTACGTTTCAGGAGTACAAGTACAAATATTTCTATGATAATGCTACTCATCCATCCCTTACTGATTGGGTCTACTTTGAATTGATGCCGTGTCTCATCATCTGTTTGCAAGTGTTTATGTTCTGCATGTGATTTCAACCAGACAAATTACTTTTGTTGTTTTACGGAAACTTTCATCTGAATTGTCCTTCATTTGTAAAAAATCTAATGAAATGAAATATGGACTGTTGAATAATTTTCTGTTTAAGTACACTATTATCAATGTTCTTTAGATCACATCTTTTATCTAGCAATCAAGAATAAGATAATTTCCATGAAGCGAGAAAGTGATTTAATCTGGCATTTATATTATTTACAAATAAACTGCTCAAGGTAATGAATTTGTCACATTATTTTTAAAGCATATATCAAACAACAGGAAGATCATGATTTAAAACATCATATCAGCATTGCTGACAGAGATGATGTAATATTTGAAGATGAAAGCTGGATACTTTATACAATTATATTGTGATGTCTTTCAGTGGCATTTAGAAGTTGTACATTGATGTCAAAAAAAGAAGAAAAAAAAAAAAGAAGTTTAATCCATAAAAATATCTTGGACATCAATTATATTGGCACGCGACAGCAGATAGGTCAGCGTGATGCAGAGTCTAGTATGACTGATACACCGGAACCCTCGCCAGTCTACTGCTGTTGGCCGACTCCCTCCCGTGTGGTGTTCCGCTAGAGTGGTGGAGAGATGTGGGACGTAGTCCGCCATCTCCAAGAAGCATCCTGCTTCCCAGACATCCCATCGCCGCAGCAGAAGACTAGAGGGGTTTTCTACTACATCTCAACAACTGAGACCGCTCCCATCGAAGTTTGGGCCTGTATGATGATCAGCCGGTCATCATACCGGATGTACATCAAAGATTGACCGATGTCGCACAGATCAGCATGCAGCCTGATGTACCAACGCGATATGCTGATGATCGCCCTGAGGGTCCCATCATTACCAACACTCAACGCAGACGCCGCGACACCCAGGGCAGCGCCGACCTCTGAGGGAAAATCAACGAAGTCTACTAGGACTTTCTCAACCGATTGTTCCAGCCGATGACCTGGACCTCTAATGATGATCAGCTGATCATC
This sequence comes from Haliotis rubra, assembly GCF_003918875.1. Classification (NCBI taxonomy): domain Eukaryota; kingdom Metazoa; phylum Mollusca; class Gastropoda; order Lepetellida; family Haliotidae; genus Haliotis; species Haliotis rubra. The sequence goes on along the minus strand of NW_025766149.1, from coordinate 28,293 downwards.
ATCCCGGCGTGACATTTACAAGAAACGACCGGTGATAGCTACAACGACATCAGCAGAGATCACCATGCAGCCTGATGCCTCTACACTGATGTCGTCACGATTTTCCGTGGACCCCTCCATTAACACCGCAGATAAAGCACCCGACGACCTCGTCGCAGACCATCCCAGAAGACATGATGCGACAAATTATGAACATCATGGAGGACCAATATCTGCGGTAGCAGGGTCCGAACTCTTCGCTAAGCTCCAACGTGACAGCACCCCAGAGGCACCCCCGCCAACGTGGCAGCCAGGATCGATGTCACCTTCGGCGAAGGAAGTCACGGACCACCTTGACGAAGGACCTAGATGTACAGCTCTTCGCGAAGGCCTTCGCGAAGGCGAAAGGACCTAGATGTACAGCCTTCGCTGGCGCTTGAAAGAACCTAGATGTACAGCCTTCGCGAAGGCGACTTCGTCAAGGCAGGATAGATCATCACCTTATGCGGTTTCATCCCTAGATGTGGACTCGGACCATCAGACATCACGGAAGCCTTCGCTGAAGGCTCATATCGTCGCCTCCGACCGACGAGAGGAAGCTTCGCTGAAGGCATGCCCGGCAGACACCCTGAATCCAGATCATCATCATCTAGAAGGACATCGAGGGACTATACAAGAGCTTCGTGAGAAACTATCAACGCCCCTCACAAGTCTCGAGAAGATCAACCCATAGACAAGTTGATCATCGATATCAAGTATAAGAACTACAATCGATATTGGTTCTGTTGAATCCATGACGACGTATGTTCTGCTGAAATAGATCTAGAACGATCAATTAGACACTTATCACCAGACTTCGTAACACTACTTCAGAATATGATAAGATGATCCATGCGCCCTTACTTAGGCAAGCGCCACGATCCCACATCCTGTTAAACACAGAGGCTGTTCACGGCAAGCAAGCTCATATATATTTATATATATATATATACTAATCGGGCTTTGACTCGACACCTTCGCGCGATGGTCGCTTAAGTGGCTCCAAGTCTACTTCACCCAGAAGATCTAGAAGGGATACTTCGAGAACTTCGCCAAGTCTCCGGGCGCTCACCGAGGAAGTCTCCTCCAAGGGTTTCCTTATACTACTAGCCACTCGTCATATATAGCTACTCACAGTCCGTTTCAAGACGCCGCATAAGTTGATTATCAACTGTATGCCAGATGCCGCCTATAAGCCTATGCTAAGATAATTGCTCAGGGCTATTTACAACACAAACGCCGCTGTATTATTAGTCAACGACATTTCATAGATCTTCACAGAAATCAACTATTCCGTGATAAATTGCTAATATACAACCTGGACGACGATACGATTATCTACATGCGACCATTACGCGATATCTGCAGACAATCTCAATATCAGGAAATTGAACAGCAGCCTTGTTACAGCCGTGTATAACTCTTAATCGCCAAAGTTTCTGAGAAGAAATATGTACAACAAGTTCAACGCAATTCTACAATTATGACGATACATTCATGTATACAGTCTACAAGCTCACAACTTGCAAAGTTGTTTATACCCTTATATATAAGGAAGTCGGAATTATATTCAAACTGAATTTACTTTCACGACAAACCAGGAAAATAACCTACCCAGCATAAAATTACAGGCCCGCAGATATTTCAACAGCCGGAGGTTTCAGCGATTACCATTAACCCTCAAAACATGGGTCACTCGGATAACTTTCGAAGCTACGGGTGAAGACCGAATGTTTATGCTAATATCAACGACGACAAGAATTTATTCAAAGGTGGGTTTTTTCGCCGCTACACCGTGACATCACAGCCGGGTATTATACAGAATCAAAATGCCTTGTTCTGATTGGACCCATGAGGGACAACGACCTACACAGAGGTCGCATCTCAATTCACAGTTCAAGACTTACGTCCACAAGTGACAACTATATATCAGTGAACGAAAGCAAGCTCTCATTACAGTCCAGTTAACCTGAACATTCATGATTAGACTGCCTTTCTTCATGTTAGAGACCTCCCCTGTCAAGTTAAGACGAGGGATCGCAGTCAGGCGATTTTACATAAAGTTCAACGAGGACAGACACACCTGGTTGTGCACCTACATCGCCAAAGGACTTCTGTGAGCTTAATTACCTAGACGAAAGATACAAGTGGATCTTAAATCCACAGCTTTCAGTCAGACTACAGCTGAATTTCATCAAGCTTAACTAACACAACTAGATGGTTAGTAAACCTACTAAACTTCTGTTTGGAGAATAAAACGGAAATTTCACTCAACCTGGGGATATGAATATAGTGCTCCAACACCTCACACAAGTGAGGTTTATGAACACGCCTGGATGATATACTTGGACCCCATGATACGCATGATTCTATCAAGATGGCCAGCAAGAGCACTGTAAATTTATCTCCACCAAATCCAAACAGGAGGAAAAAATGCAACAGATTATTTCCTCTATCATCAACTTACGCAGAGTGAAGTCTCATGTAATTATATCTCCATTTGGATCAGAACTGTCATACTACGTGCATATGCGGATGGACCTATTCCGACCCTCCATGAGCTTAATACTCATGATATTATAGCTTAACTTCTACAATTGTTCTACACAAATGTGATTGAAATAATGGAGGGTTTATTTCTGAAATCTGATATGGTGGTTGCAAACCATTATCTGAGAGATATCACCACCGAGGACGCCCTCAGGTATACACCAATTCGATCCCATGGTCCTCGTGACAACAGCTGATTAGTTCTCGGAGAAGATAAGTCAATCTAACAGATTTTACTTATCTTATAACAATACTAAATAGCTTCATGCTATGTATAATTTACTTAAGTTCCTTTTATCATCACAGTACTATGATTATTACATCATACAATATATAAGTTAACAACTATACAGAGTTTTTGTTATTATATATATTTACCTTAAGTTATTCATATCTTAAGAGTAATACTATGGTTACATGATAAATGCATTAGCTAACAAACTCTACAGAGTTTTTGGCTATTTTATACATAGCTTAAGTTAATTAAGCTAACAAACTCTACGGAGTTTTACTATTATATAGGTAACTTAAGCTAATTATACCTTAAGCATAGTACTATACTCATATTATTAAAATATATTGGCTAACAAACTCTAAGGAGTTTTGCTATTATATAGGTAGCTTGCTTATTCATATCTTAAGCTTAGTACTATGTTTATATCATATAAGTAGATTAGCTAACAAACTCTAAAGAGTTTTTTGCTATTTGGCTTAAGTATCATCATATTTCTAAGCAATATGGTTATATTATAACATGTATTAGCTAACAAACTCTACAGAGTTTTAGCTATTATATATGTAACTTAAGCTTATTCATATCTTAAAGCTTAGTACTATGTTTATATCATATAGGTATATTAGCTATCAAACTCTAAAAGAGGGTTTTGCTATTATATATTTCTGCTTAAGTTTCATCATATTTTAAGCTTTATGGTTACATTATAACATGTATTAGCTAACAAACTCTACGGAGTTCTTGCTATTATATATGTAGCTTAAGTTTTCCTTCATAAGCTCAATACTAGGTTTATATCATAGCTAACAAACTCTAAAGGGTTGTTTTCGCTTATTATACAATTAGCTTAAGTTTCATCATATCTTAAGCAGTATGTTTACATTATAAAGGTAGATAGCTAACAAACCCTCGACGGAGTTTTGTTATTATATATATATATAGCTTAAGTTTCATCATAACTTAAGCTCAGTACTATGTTTTTAACATAAAAGTATATTAGTTAATAAACTCTAAGGAGTTTATTTTGCTATATACATTTAGCTTAAGTCTAATCTTATCTTAAGCTTAGTACTATGGTTACACTATAAACATATTAGCTAATAAACTCTACAGAGTTTTTGGCTATTATATATGTAGCTTAAGTTAATAATATCTTAAGCACAATACTATACTCATATTGTAAAATATATTAGCTAACAAACTCTACTGGAGTTTTGCTATTATATATGTAGCTTAAGTTCATTATATCTTAAGCACACTACTATACTCATATTGTAAAATATATTAGCTAACAAACTCTACGGAGTTTTGCTATTATATATGTAGCTTGCTAAGTTATTATATCTTAAGCACACTACTATACTCATATTGTAAAATATATTAGCTAACAAACCCTACAGAGTTTTGCTATTATATATGTAGCTTAAGTTAATTATATCTTAAGCTCAGTACTATACTAATATTATAAATATATATTAGCTAACAAACTCTACAGAGTTTGGCTATTATATATGTAGCTTAAGTTAATTATAGCTTAAGCACAGTACTATACTCATATTATAAAAATATATTAGCTAACAAACTCTACAGAGTTTGGCTATTATATATGTAGCTTAAGCTAATTATAGCTTAAGCACAGTACTATACTCATATTATAAAAATATATTAGCTAACAAACTCTACAGAGTTTTTGCTATTATATATGTAGCTAAAGCTTATTCATATCTTAAGCTCAGCATTATATCTATATCATATAAGTATATTAACTAACAAACTCTAAAGAGTTTGCTATTATATAATTAGCTTAAGTTTAATCATATCTTAAGCTTAGTACTATGTTATATCTTAAAGTATTTTAGCTAACAAACTCTAAGGAGTTTATACTAGCATATTAACAAGCTTAAGTCTATTAGTCTTAAGCATTGTATTAATGTTATATATACTTTATCATAATAAGTACATGGTAATAACCTTTTATATGGCAGCTGATAAGTTAGCAGCAGGAATTCATCAGTTCAGTGCCTTTATGAAGTTCCCATAGGGTTATTACAATCATCACAGTTCAAATCACTAATTATTAAAAATCCAAAGTATTAGATATTCCCACCTCCGCTCCGTGAGGATGCTACAAGCAAGAGATGAGTCAGGATAAGGAAAATATGTAATTTTGGAGTAAAATTGATATTTTATACTTATCCTGACTCATGAGGTCAGCCTCCCATCCTCCCCAAATAACACTTTGGATTTCCCTGTAAATTCAAATGTTGGGCTCAGTATATGAGGAGAGAGTGAGGCACATGGGTAGAGGGTGGCCCTCGCTCCCCAGCTTGTGGAAAGGAGGTAACCTCGTGGTGAATACTAATTAGTGATTTTAAATTGAAGGAGCTTCAATTAGGGAGATACAAGTGTTCCACTATGTTCGCAAGAAGAAGAAGACAAGCAAAAAAGAGCATGAGTCAGGATAAGTATAAAATATCAATTTTACTCCAAAAATTACATTATGTCTCCACAGGGTTTCGAGATGATTATCAGTCCTATGCCAGGAATGTTCTTGAGATTGGCCTTCTCTTCAAGAACCTCTCAGATGCCATCAAATGTCCAGACAGGAACCGCATGATGAGGATATTAAAATACACAATGATCATGTTAAAAGGTCAGAAACAATCGAGCAAATACGCACTTGAAATACTCAGATTTCTGTTTCATTCATCAAATGGCTACACTGAGCAAACAGAGAGCTCATGAGGCTTTCTATGGGCTCTTTGTGAACACAAATGGAAAGTACAATTCTCACATTGCAGCTGATATGCTGATGGAACACATAGTGAAGCAGACAAAGAGTCACATCAAAGCTGTTCACTCTAACAAAACTGAGAAAACACTGATAAAGAGAACTGCTTCATTTGCTGGCATTTCCAGTGTCGTAATCAGAGCACAGAAGCACAAAATTCCATCATCTGTTAAGGATGAAGAACTTTGATAAAGAATCTTTGCAGGATCAAACCATTTCAGTGTCACCCTGGACGCCAAATCCAATCTGTATCAAGGTTGTCAAAGAGCCCTGTCTGCAACATGAAAAGGCAAAACTCATGACATGGATCAGAGAAAATCAACTTAACTACAGCCATGAGATTGGAAAGTAAATATGTGCAGTACCTGAAAATTGACTTTAAATGTGGAGATCCTTATGTAACTGAAGTAACTTCGTAACTGAAGCAAACATTTACTGAAGGTGTGTTTTGACTGTTGAACTTCATATTTGAAAACATTTATCATCCAGTGCATTTCAGGCATGGATAGAGCAAAACTGTTATGGTTTCTTGTCTTAAAACAATTGTGATTGATTACCTCAGGGCGTGGATATTGCTTTCACTTGCTTGATGATATTGTCCAGTGATTCAGCTATGTCCATATCAAGTTGAAATTCTTCAGCAAGGACATGTTTGTTGAAGACATCTGAGCACTGATTATTTGTTGGATTGCAGATGTTGGAAGCTTTTCTCTTAGATACTGTGTTCCATCCTTTACTATGTAGTCAGTTAGCGTGTTCAGTAATAAGCTTTTGGTGTCTCTGGAGAAGGAAAACTGGTATGGTGTTGCCAGGTCAGGGTTACAGACATCACAACATACTTCAGCAGATATCTTTTTTCATTACTGAAACCAAATGCTTCATTGACTTGCTGTCGTCTGCAAACAGATGTATTCTTGCATATTTCTTTCATGGTATGAGAAACATGAGGCCTAATTCATGTCCGAAGTTGTAGAACAGTATGGCCTCTGACTGTTGTCCAGATCTCCCAGCACGCCTAATCTGCTGTACATAATCTGAAATGTATTTTAGAAATATACTTTTATTGAACATGCATAACAATAAAACAAATTATGTGAGATGCCATGCACAATATTAAACTCATTTTCAATCTTATGTAGAGTATGTTTATTATTTCTCCAGAGCACTTATGTTTACAATGTGAAAATGCACTGTAAAGTGCACCATGAAATTTGTACACAACACTTTGATCAACGCTTTTGTGTGTCATCATACTTTCTAACCGCTTTGGTGGCCCAATGTTGATCACCCTCCGACATGTCGTAGAAGTCAGCTCCCATGCCAAGAGCAATGGTCACAAATACTATTTTCAGTGGACTGTTTGCTGGGTCCTCTGCAAGATTCTGCAGGATGATAGACTTTATCTGCATATAAGATAGGAAACAACATAATTGATATTGAAGTATGACATTATTTCAACCACCTTTTCATATAACAGTATAATCTGTATAGTGGAGAACAGTATTTCAGGTTTTGAATGAAATTAAATTTCTCAATATACCTTATCCCCTGTTTACTCCATTGAGGCATGGAACTGAACAACTCTGGTGTGCTTCAGTTCTAATCCTCCACTGTACATTTTATCTCCCAGCATTCTCTGCCAGCTCATATGACCCAATCCTGACTGCCACTGAAGTACACAATGCTTAGTGGAAAAATCTGACCTTTTACAAGGAGTTCTATCAACAATGGCTCAATCACACATTCTTTGTCATGTTGTACTGTTGATTGTGTTGGCCCTTTACACATGATTAGTGAGATGTTGTCTCTTGCTGGAGCCATGGATACAGATTCACAGTTCGTCATCCCTCGTTTTATGGCCACCTCATTCTGTACCTCAAGAGAGAGGGTTGCACTTAGAGCTAGAACCTTGGCATTTGGAAGTAAGGCAACGGTGTTCCAAGTTTGGCAAAAACAGGCCTGAAATCCTGACCCCCATTCCAAGACACAATGTGCCTCGTCTACAACAATAATAGTTATGGCCTTCTCTTGGAAATAATTATGTAGCAATATTTCTCTGACAGTATCATTGCCAATTATTTGCTCAGGGTGTGCAAACACAAACTGGTATTGCCCTTCAGTCCAACGGTCTGCTCTGCACTGTTTGCAGTTAGTTCCCTATCATGCTCCTTGTTTAAACATGTAGCCCTTCTCCCAATTTTCTCCTTTTGTTGAGACAGAATAACATTCAGAGGAACAATGACTATGACAAATGCAGGTTTCTTTAGCAGGTATTCAATGACATCTGGGAGAATTTCATAGCAGAGTGATTTTCCATATCCTGTGGGTAACATGGCAATGGTGTGATTTGTAAGAACCTTCTCTATGACCTCACGCTTGAAGAATCCTCAGTTGATGGATTGCTGTACCTTGGTTACGGTTATACTTCATGAGGGCAAAGGCTATTGCATCATCCTGTGATAAAGAAAGTATAAACAAATCATGTCTATTTTTGTACCAAATTACTTCAACCATTTCAAAATGTCCTTTAAAATTGTTAGCATTCAATTTAACCCAAATATTTTACAAGCACTGTCAACGTTCAAAAGACTACACTTTATTTAATTATATCGTCCAAATTTTTACACCTATTTATGATAAAGTTCACAATGAAATAAGACAATTAATGAAAATATATATTTCATTATATATTATATCTATACATATATCCTATGAATAATTTCCTGAGGCCTTAGGCATTTCACTGACACTCCAATAACATTATACATCATTATCTGACGAGTAGCGAGTGTGTTTCTTAATTTATTATAATGGGCTGTCAGTGTTTATGCTGAACCCAGCATACAACAAAGGTGAAAACGTGGCAAAACGGCGACATTAGTGTGCTGGAAGTTTCTAAACTAAAGATTCTATCGATATTTTATGGCTGTGGTCGTTCTCTTCGATGTCTTATGAAGACGATTTCGTGTCCAAAGCGAGCTGACACGAAATATTAACGCAAATATTGCTGTTGAAATGGGGTGCGTGTCATTGTTTATATTTTGTGGGCGTGACGACGATTTTCGTGTCACGAATCAGCTTAAATACTGCTTTCCTCCACCCCCAAAAAAATATGGACTTTCTTCTCGAAACTCATACATTGCAACTGTAGTAATGAAAATGCTATGAAAAAATCTAACCACCCGTTCTAGCGTTTCCCTTCACTCACCATTTTCCAGCTATGTTTATATGTACATGGCACATCATATAATTACAAAGGCCGCTTGAGAATAGTTATTTTAGTGCACATGGCCCAACCGTTGAACTTTAATGGTTTGTCAGCAACGGCACTCTCCCTGCAAAAGATATAATGATGTCTCCCCCAAGGCGCAGAGAGCGGAGTTTTCATGAAATTTCCACATATGCGTCTACCCTGTGGCCACTCGGCCTTTGAGCAATTTTTTTGTAAAGCGACACCACTCTTCAGGTATTTTATTCAATTCTGGCGTCGTACAGTCAAGCTTTAATACAGTAAAGCAGCAACAAGCTGTAACATTAAATGCAAAATTAATGCAGTTTAGGTGTTGCTCTTCATTACGCGCACCGTGCTCGCGTACCGCGATGCGGTTTGTTAGTTACGACATGAGCCAAGCAATTATCGCCCGTTCGAGCGTTTGCTGAGAATCGCTCCAATATAGTTTGCCAGTATTTTCAGCGCCAGCCATACCTGGTTATCAGGAAAGCGTGTTACAGCGAGCAGGTATTATGCACCAGTGTCAGTGTCAGACTGGTTCAGTAATATTTTCAGCAATAGTGTGTGGATAAAGCTTTTGGCTGCTTCTAAGTCAAGGTGCATGAAGCTCGCTCGTTAACTTTAGCATATTTCATACAAACGCAGTGCTGCGCCAGCAAAGCCAAATCCGTTAATTTCAGAACACACAAGATATTCATCTGTCAACTAGTTCCCTTTGCCAAGCAAGTATACCATGCGGCCCAGTTGAAGATATACATTTACTCTGCAAATTGCTGACGGTTTGTCCCTTCTTTGCCTTATACCGCGCCATAAAGTACCTTTAGCCGGCTCTTTGCTGATTTCTGTTACCAGTTTTTACTTCTCTGCAGTGACAGCACACCCGAGCCCAGAAGTCCCAGCCGCCAAGGATTTTGCTGACTTCAAGTTGACACTATGCACAGCACTGTGAGCTCTGCCTTGGAAGTTCCGAAAAGGTTGTATCACAAGGTAATGACCTGGGCGCAGTGCCTGTTTGTAGATTCACACTTTTGTCATCTGCAAAAGCCAGTCCTTGTTCCCACCTACTTCCAGTGCTCGCATTGAAGTCGTCCTCGCTCCTGCTCAGCATTTTCAAGTTTCAAATCCAAAATACTTCCAGCGTCCCATTTGGTAATTTTTACTTGCCAAAACCTCTTGTGCAGTTACCTGAACTGGGATGGGGTAACATCTGCACCCATGCAGAGGACACGTGAAACTTCCTTACTCCCTATGGGACATTTCGATAGGCCCATCTGGAGTCCAGTTTTTGGCAGTGGAGGAGCGACGTCCTTCTTTTGTCGCGAGCTACTCTACCTCCTTGTAGGCTTTTATGCAGATGTTTAGACAGCCATGCAGCTTCGCGAGCTTCCAGTCTCTCTGTCCAGTTGAGGCCCCACTGCTGTTCGTTCATATTATGCTCTATGTCCATAAATCCAGGTCCTCTCACAGTTTGTCGATGTTGTGGCATGCCCACCTAAATGCCTCATTGAATGCTTCATCTCCCCAACGACACAGATGATACATCAGCAGCAGCCCTGGGTAGATTTGTGCCTGAAACCCAACTGGGACTTTCTACCGAAAAAGTCCTAAATGAGCTTGTTTTGCCGTTGCCGTGTTCGAAGTACCGGCAACTATTCCCTACGGATGAAATGCCTATTTCGTCCCATTTAGCCTCTTAATGTATTAAACACTGGGTTTTTGCTTGCTGTGAAAACACTATCTGCTAAACTGAGTTTTAGCCACTTACTTCTACCTTTCTAATCACTGAAAGTAGTGAATCAAAATTGAAAATTTCTTTATGTCACCTTTGTTTAAAGATAATTCTTTTAATAGAGACAAGTTTGCCACCCTAAATCATTTAACAATGAGGACTTTTTGTTACCTGCAAGTATTTTGCCAGTGATATGAATAAGGATTATAGTCACCCTACCTGTCATTTTTGTTTTCAGGTGAACAATCATCCTCCTGAGGAGGTTTCTTCATCCTCGCCTTAACAGGAGCGGTATGGCAGACTGGCTGCACCCCAAAGTCACCTTGCACTCGGCTGGTCACTTTGTTATGTAGCTCAGGGTCAACCTGACAGTCAGCACCCTGCAAATTCCACTTTGTTTCTTTTCCCTGTTTGTTTTTCACCAAAAGTTCCGGCATGATTTTGAAACAACTTTTCAACACTTCTCGTGTGGTTAAAAAACGCAGTCAAATCAAGATGCTAACTCTAAGAATTTTCAGTGGAATGAAGGCATTAACATTGATCTTGGCTCCCATATTAAAAACACCCAATATGGACCTGTCAGTTAGATAAAATGCGTAGATAGTAGTTCCAGTCAGTTGACTCTGTCCAGCTCTTTTAAATTCTAAAGGAGAATACGCAATCTAAAACAAAGTCCATTTGACACGTATTATTCTAAAAGTCACATTCCGTGGATTAAAATTGAAGAAAAAAGTTTGTAAAGAAAATAAAAACTGCATCAGATTCTCCGCTTATCAATGTCGCCCCATGTTAATGAGCAGAATGCCATTATTACGGACGCTAAGCAAGTGCCTGTTACAAGTCTTCTTGATTTTAATTTCACAACTGATTGGGGTCTTCGTGGATGCTGGAAGAAAGTAAAAGATGTTCCTGATGTCATTTCCTAAAATGGATGCTAGACCTATCAATAATGATCCGATGGCATCTTACAAGACAATCTTCCGCCTTAAATATTTAGGGGAAGAAGAGAATCCAGTGCTCTAAACGGAGGCACCGCTTTGAGGTCAAAATAAATTTTAAAAATAGTCCGCTACCTACGTCGTGCGATAACCATTTGTCAAAATGCCAATTGCTCCAGCCAGCAACTCACCCCTATAAATATATGACCAGTCACTAAGAATTATTTTAAAAAATGTGATTAATAGTCTAGTTTGTGGCCAAATGGTGACTGTAGGGTGTCTGGGATTTAAAAACAAAATAATTATAAGCCTAGACGAGGGAAAATAAAATTATCTGCTTCAAAATTACCTGGAATTATTTTGTTGAAAAAGAATTAGGATCCTAGTTCTCATTAATAACGATCAAATCTCGAGCACAAGATCCCACCCTGGTCGAAAGCAGAGATAATATTTGCGACGCGATAGTTATTCCTCGAACTGGTGAATTATCAAATACTAGTCAGACCATGTATGTTTCCCCATTGTTTGGTGTGATGGAAATAGCTATGGTTCTCGGTCAAAGCCTTAGAATGACATCCTGTCTGCTAATGAGAATACTTTCACGCAATACAGACTACCACGAAAACAGCAGCGTGCCCTGTTTTCGACGACGCATGCAATTGGATAAAATGGTTAAATGAAGCAACAAGCGCTCATGATTTGCCGCTGTATTGGCTTACGCCTGCCCACCATTGAGGCCCAAACCTACAGTGCCATAAAACACTTTCGCTTCATGGAAATCTCTTAATTGATTTTGATAATATATTCAGTCGAACCAGTCGAATCGCCCTGCCGTGTTCCAGCAAATTTTGCCATTCATTCTAATGTTCGAATTATAATACCGGAATATATAAATGTATCAGATAGTTTTCGCCGTCCGCCGCGATGGTTACCATATGCTATTAGGAAGACATTTCTGGATAGCTCATTAGGTGTCCTTGTTCATGTATATAATTTATATAATGCTGAAACATATAATTTCAAAGTTGACAAACTATGTATCAAGCGGCCTATATTTATTCATTTTAAATAAATTGACTAATTCCCATCGACAATTTGACCAAATTTGTTGTGGGCTATTTTGTAGCGGGGCAATTCGACCGCAAATTGGGCTATGATTTATCGTATGTTCAAAATACCACTGATGTATTGTTACAGGGAACACATATAAAGCAAACAACTTCGCAAGTACTTTTCCTTCCATAGCTTGGGATTCCATACCCCGCATGCCCTTCGCGCACTCCGGAATGATCTGCCATTCCTGAAATCCGTTTGCTCACTGGAAAGCAGTTGTCGCGGCTCTTTCCCATAACCGATGATGCCGCATCCCCAGGTAAGCAACGCAATACACCATCGCATCCATTTTAAAAACGCACGCCGTTCTACACGCAGTTTGGTCTGGGCAATATGTATGACTCCAGGCATTTGATCGCCACGAGCGGAAAGGTCAATGCAGTTCCGCCAAAATATGCATAATGACGGGTTTTCGGTAGATTTCACGGAAACTTTTTTCGCGATAAAACATGTATAATGCGTACAATTCTTTACCGGCGCCTGAGAATATGTTTCGATGACTCACTCACCCAGCGTAAAATTATTGCACTCTCCATTCTATCACTAGTTGCTGTCACAACATTACCCGTAAACAGTTCAATTCATCATTTAAATTGAAATATGCCTATTTTGTTTTGACTTCGCTACATTGCCAAGTCAAAACGAAAAGATATTTAGGCATACGCTCGCGGTGCTGCCAACCAGCAAAACCGCGAATGAACGTGAACCCCTCTCCTCCTTTGGGGAAACAAGAATAAACAATAGAAGCCTGTGTCGGTCGCAGCAGAAAGCCCATACAATGCAGCAGCCATGCTGCAATAAGCCGTCCATAGTAAATTTAACTCTACAGCTTTATGATGTATCAGATCTACGGCGAAAACAGACATGGTGGTGAGCATTGTGCGCCCTCAAACGCAATTTGTTTCTTTGCGAGCTACTTACTAATAAATACGATTTGGATGAAAAAGATGCATTCATTTTTTTTCTGCGGTTCCATTCACCAAAATGAGAGAGCCGCCTGCCGACAACGATGTAAACAAGTGAAGAGATACAGAGATGACTTGATTGGAGCTGAAATAGTGTGCAGATGCCAGCGTCGTGCCATCCAGTCCATAGTCGCAAAACCGACCACAATTCTGAAGTATTCAGTGCTGTGATTTTCACCTGCCAGTTCTAGGCGCTTATTGTGTGTGTACAGATATCTTTCCAGTAGACATTTGGCGGAACGAAGCTGACGTGTTCCGCTTCCTGCCCCCAAAATGCCAAAGCCGTTCTGATATTGTGTTTTTATTGTAGTTTAATGCTGCCAGAGGTGCATGAAGGGAATGTCAGTTGATAGTCTCGACACCAAAGAGGTGTTAAAGTCGGTAAAAACATTTGGTGTGTGTAACCTGTAGTAATGTTTGCTGGCGCGGATAGTTTATCCCGACTTTCGCCTGAGCCCCAAACCCAGTCAGTGAGGGAAGTTCTCAAAGCTGCGACGAAGCAAATTCCTTCTAGCCAGCAGATAAAATAGTATGCGCAATTACAGGTTGTGGTGTTTTGAAGATAGTAATTTAGCTGGCGGCTTCAGAAGCCGTGACTGTTTTAATACAAGCTCGGTTACATAAAACATGTTTTGAAAAATTGATTTTGTGGGGCACATTTCAATACAACAAACTGCCGAAACAGCAACTGCAATTATTCCCCTAGTAGTTGGTTTTCAAGTGACAGTGCCTTTTAAACTCAAATTAAAATGGGTGACTTTCATATGTGGTCTGTGCATTTCTTTATCATCAGGGATCGAAGACTTCTTTGAAACGTAAAACCCTTATATTAATGCTTAAACGTGATTTTGTGAAAGTTTTTGTGGCTTTTTCTAATGAGAAAGGAACCTGCCCGGAAAATATAATAAAATCAAAAGAAACAAACGGGAAATCTGAATGCAAAATATATAAGGATCATGCTTATCTGTTAAGGTCACGCAAATTCCGTTCCTAAAATTTAACATGTATTTTAATTTTATATGAGTTTATATTTTAGTATATATATATATATATATGGAAATAACACCAGCATTAGGAGACCAAATGTATTTAAAACCAGCATGGGAGACCACAAACTTAGGTCAAAGTCCTGCCCCACCTTCATAAGCAATCATCCATTATGCAACACAGAACTGTTTCTAAATATACTTTGAGGTTATATTCTTTTATATAATCATTGTTCTTAATATTATCAACCGAGACTACTTATTTAGTGACTTTAAAAGGCTAAGAGCATATGCCGCCATTTGCGCAATGGCTACAAAAATACTTTAGGAGACCGACTCAAAAAGGCCCATAAGAGCACTATTTGGATATATATGTTTAATTCTGAACCAGATTAGCTCATGTTTTAGTGTTCTTTATTTCTAAGTTTTGGTCAGCGTTCGCACCCGCATACAATATTATTTCGATGAAACGCACCCGGACTGCGAAACGGGCGGTCGGTTGCACTGAAATGGTTCCGTCCTTCTTCCGCCACTTGCCTCTTTCAACATACTTCATTGAAAAGATTTAAACCGGACGATTGTCACGGATTAAAATAAGATACAAATCACAAAATAGTGTACAATTTGGGTTATTTTAATATTTTAAATACCGCTTAAAGCCTGCTATCGATCTTCACCTAACGCCGGCGCCAGCCTGCCTGTTCCTTAAGGCTGCGCGTCGTTCTCGTGGCAATCAGCGTAAAAACAATCTGAAATACCCCAATTATACTGGCGAGGATTTTGTAGCATTGTGACAAATGAAAGATAATCAGCAGCTTCATCAACTCTCGACACTTCTGTGCCCGCGGGCAGCTTGGTTACAGTTTTCGTTTCACTGCAGAAAAGCTACAGGCACTGTATTTTATTGGTTATATGGCCGTCTTGCTCATTAAAGTTTACGAATGAAATTGTAAGCTGATTGTATTTAGTACAGATTTAATAATACCCATGCCATGAATAGCTATTCTGTCAAAACTGCCATGATTTTCGCATCCTCGAAACATGCACGCCGGCGATACCTTTCTACAAATTGCTCGGCCTAATTTGCTTTCAATACTTTTCGTCAACCGCCGTGTCGATTCAGCTACATACACAAAATTTCCGATTCAGTTTTCCTCGATGATTATTAAGAAAACTGCATCTATTTAAACAACATATGGCCAGATACCAATCAGCTCTGAATAAAAGGTTGTAATGGATAGGTTAAAATTAAGTTGAATTTTAATCGTGGTGCTATTCGAAGGCCAATCAATCATACAAAGAAAATTATAAGCATACCAGCCAAAGTGTTCAAGATTCTACGTTATCGCTAATACATCTAAAATACATAAGCAAAAATTCCGGTATTTTCCAACCATTTACGCAATATCGTAGCACAAAAGAAAATTCTCTATGGCGGGAGTAACATAAGAGGAAAACGCAAATGATAAAGTTATGAACCCTATAAAATTTTGTTTCATCCCATGACCATAAAATAGCACCAATTCCACAAGCCAAGGTACCAAAGTTTATCTCGTGATTGAATCTACTGTGAAAGGAACACTCAAATAGTCACACAATCAATTATTCAGCTACCGTATGATATAAAATGGCATGTTATTTCAATGCAATGGCATGAGAAATTCAGAATGGTGATAACTGCTACAGGTTGTGAGAAAAATCTATTTATACTTCCATGTTTCACTTCCGCCATAGCGCAAAAACATGATCGGCGACAGTAAACGGGCAGGATACATTGTGAATAGCTAATTAAATATCATGATTAATTTTGTTTCCATTAATTCAACGAACGACGGAATTTTGAAATAATGTAAGCAAATATGGAGATAACTGTTCATGAACAGTATACATCGTAGCTGAAGATGATTTAAAGATGTTTGCAAAATATAAATATATTAACGCCAAAAGACCATGTTCACTCCCCACATGATAATATGTTTAACACATTTCTGTGTCCCCCTGTCGGTATTGCCAACATTGCTCAAAAGCTATAAACTATACCTACTCAATCATCATCATTATTGAGACTGATCCATCTAAGCTTAAAAAAGCTCAAACTAAGCTTATTTATAATGTGGCATCTAGCTTATGTCTACATGGATGCGACGTGGGACATTGTTGATGCAGAAACCATGCACATTATGCAATAAGTTGCTAAATATGGCGCTTTCAGTCTGAATCCACTCCTTCCTTAGTGATGTAACATTACTAAATGGGAAAAAATTTACATGTACTTTTATCATAAATTCTACTCACCAAATCCATGTTTAAATATGAGCTTATTAACCGTAGTATCCATAATAAGCTAAAACAAGGACCCTGAACCCCAAAAAGCATCAACCAAAGTTTGACTCTTAATTGGCATAATCTGATGTGTGTTTAGCTCATCAATTGATAAATAGTAAAACCCAATGTGTCTCCAACCAATCAGACGGTAACACGGCATCATTATGCATAAAAGTATGCTACATCTTCAGAAAAAGGTACTATAGAATAAAGTCATTTTTCATCTTTGAATGAAATACATCCTTTGAATGTAGTGGTATCAAAAAATTGAAATAATCAATGATTGGTCGCATCACTAAAATGACCAAGCAATCCATCGTGGTTTTCCTTTCTCATAATCGAAAGTGAGTGAGTTTTAGCTTTACGCTTTCACACTGCATATTTAAGCTTATGCTAATACAGAAAATAATTGTTCTGACCAGACAACCCAGTGATCAACTGCATACGAGCATTGATGCGTCCATCAACGCAATAAAGCCGACCAGCACGTTTCGAACAGCTTAGAAAGACATATAGTGACCCTACCCGGCACATATAAGCAGCGGCGTACCAAACCACCTCAATCTAAGCGGATCGTTCCAAGTAAACTATTTTTAAGGTTCTGTTTGAGGCCTCCGATCGTAAAGCTGTAGATGATTTCCGCGCGCCAATCACGATTATTTCAAAAAGCGTACCACGACTCATCAAACAGCTACTCCGCGAATTCCAAGCCAAAATCATGGATCACCCAGCATGCTTCAAAACTCACCGTTAAATCTATTAATTCCAGTCACGCTGACAGCACCTATGTAGGGCTAATTTCGCGGCATTCCACGGTTCTAAAAACTTATTAAAAATATTCGCACCCCGGCGTAAACAGGTGCATTTTCCAAACCATCGCAATCATATTCCACTTGTCGGCCAGATGGCCTTGACATTTGTTGATGAGCAGTAAATTCAAAAGGAATAATTTAGAGAGCAAACATTGCAGCAACATTACTCCTAAAAGTCGTCCATATCGTAATGCATTTTACAAACCCTTAAAATTATTCTAATAATTTAATTGTTCCGTACATCATCCAAAAATAAAGGATTTCATTGCAAAGTTCATATTTCGCTACCATATTGGGCAAGTTCCGCTTCCAAAACCTCGGCATATTATATTTGAATTAAATCTACGGCCCAATTTCGCTTCTATGGATCTTGGTTTCCAGATCATGTTCTGTACCGGGTCATCATGCATGGACAAGCGGCGAGGATTGTCATGGTTTGGAGAAAAATGCCTGCTGCTCGTGCCCAGTGGCAAAATGATTTGTAGATGTTGCAATAAGTTTTAGACTCAGAGGTGCCGCTTCATCTTAATTCAAGCCCCGCCAAGCAAAGCCACCGCCCCTGGCTCGGAATTAATAAACGACCAAAAGCAGTTTTCGTCTGGGTGATCCATGATTTCCGGGCCGGAATCTCGAGGTAGCCGCTTTCTCAGTATCGCGTATAATCCTTGAAGAATCATCCGACGGCACCTTGCGTAGTCTATTTTGTAGGGAAACCCAAACCGCTGACCGAGGCCCTCGACAGAGCCTTAAAAATAGTTTATATTCGGTGAAATCTTGTAATCAGATTTAGAGGAGGGGTGGTTCCGCTATATCCCTTCCTTTTATATGTCAGGCCCATACCTATATGTCTTTCTAGTTGTTTCTAAGCTGCGACATCACCGTGCCAGCAAAGCCTGACCACCCGATCCCATTATTAGATGCTCTCTTGGCGACAAGTATGTGCGTTACTGAAGATCTCAAACCCGTGACTTTCACGGGTCTTCTATAATCCCAACTCAAACAATTGTAGCTATAAACACTTCTTTTACATTAACCATATTTTTACAAGGTTATTTGTTTCTTCCATTTCAAAAAGTACTACAAGCTCAGATCAAGTCATGACTGAAATTATCTCATAGACTCCAGGAAATTTATATTCCTAACATACCAGGCATCATTTAAGGATGTTGACATTACAACTGCATTTTGTAGTAATTTGTAAAACCCTGAAAGAACTACTCTGCTTTTGTGCTTTAAATAAACATGCACCGTGCAACCCGATATATATTAAAGCAGTTCGACATTATTAGTTTCTGTGAGTCGTTTCCATACGCAAAGCCAATGAAAGTTCCAAAATGATTTTCGCCGGCTACAGCCATACTTCATACCAAATGATATAAACGCTTTGCTCACTGAGCGAGAAGCTTATGTTCAAAATGAAGATAGAGACATGTGACAGCTGTGATTGATGAAGAAGGTAAGATGTTTATGTTTCTTAAAAGCATATCCAACCAGCAATTAAACTGACCACAATTTTAAGCGGTCTAGTGCTGTCATTTTCATCACCATGACTTATGCTTATTGTGTACAGATATCTTCCAGTAGGTGACATTTGGTGAGGAACTGGGGTTGATAAGTTCCGCCTGTCCTCGCAAAAACGCCGCACAAGCTAGCCTGATATTGTAAAGTTTCTTTATTGTAATTTAAAGGCCAGAGTGTACCCATGTGTACATTGAAATGGCAGCTGATAGCTTGTCTATTTTAAAAAATTATATGTTTAGCTTATAGAAGTCTATGGGAAAACATTTGGTGGTGTAACCTGCAAATCAAATTCATGATTCTCATGTAAGCTTATTTCACTACTGAAACATGCCAAAATGCAGATAAATTTAAAATGGGAGCAAAGAGGGCTGTTTCGAGGAATAGATTGTTTTAGTGTCCAGAATATGGAACCAGTTTCCGCTCGGTCTAATGCGTGAAAAGACCCCTGCTCTTAGCCCTACCATCGGCGGTTCCTGCCTTCTAAATTTGTTAGAAACCGATGAATTTGACAACAAATTAGGTTAAAATCACCACTGCTACAACAATGAGGTTCCGTTAACTTAAGGAGGGTCAATTTGTAGTCAAATGATGCAGAACAACATGAATATGTCACGCTGACAGCAGTGAATGGTCATAAAACCCTATTAAAATGAAAGAAAGGAAGCATGATTAATTCTTCTGCCTGTCCCCTTTTGAATATGTGTAACGACCGCAATTTTCTTCCTTTTAAAATATACCCTTTTTTTTCACCTATATAGGACTTCTCTTAAAACAAATTTCGCTCTACAACAACTGTCTCATTGTTGTTATAGATTTTATGATTTGATATTTAATGTAATCTCAACACCATTTTCAGCTTGTAGAATGCCTGTTGGTGAATGGGGAGGTGTATCTTCACAAATACAGCAGAAAAAGAAGCCTTCACATCCAATACGTGGTATTTCACAAAGCCACCAGTCTGTTGTTGGTAAGGTCTAATCAAAGCATACTCCCTTTTGCTTTCCGGGAGTATATGCCTGTTCCTGTAAAGCGTTCGGACATAGGTACATATAGTACATTTAAGTGGGTCCCAGTCCAGTTAAGGCACCACAATACCCCACGTCGTAATTCACTCGTGTCATCTTCTATACATTATTAGAAATGTCTGATAGTGTCCCCTTATGCCTCAGTGGTATTTCAGCTTCCCAGACATAAAACAGGCCGCAAGCAAACCGCTGCTTAAAATCCAGTCCCTTCTTGAAACGTAATATTATGGGTCTGAATTCACATTTTATTGAGGATGGTATGCCCCATATCTTAAAATTATCTCCCCTGTTTACCTAAATACATTGTAAATTTTCTCTAACCCAGCAACCCATAAATTACTGTGCAGAGAAGCCCTCTGTTTTAGCTGATATTGCCAGTACCGTAAATTGAAATTTTAAAATATTCAGTTTAGGGCAGGGTAAACCAAATGCACTTCCAAAGTTATGGATTTTTCTGTAATTTCCTGTTCCCTCTAAACTGGCTTATTCATGAAATTGGCAGCCCACAGCCTCAAACACAATAGTTTTGAATTTAAAAGTAAGCCAAAGCTCTATTTGATGAATCAGTCAGATTGTACAAAGTCTTTATCATGCTGTGGTCTAAAAGTGATTTCATCTGTTTATGCCTGTCGCCTGATCGGTCAACAGGCAGGGTACCGTGGTCAGTGTCAGACCGCTAGCATAACTAACCCCCTCACTTATTACATTCTGGCAGTTCATCATCCAGCCTTACATATGTCAGGATGTTAAAGCTGCTTAATGTTAACTCCTGTTCACTTCTTGGCATGAATTCCACATTTTTGTGTACTGCTCAAAAATTAGGTTTGGATTGATATGATCATACAGTTCCCAAGTCATGCAAGGAATTAACCCATGATTCCCCTTTTTGTGAAATAAGAGTAAACTCCCATGATATATATGTATGATTTAAAACGCCTTCATTAATGCAGAATGCATTTTGTATAGCTTTGGTGAAATAGACATGATATAACTCTTACAGGCCTATTAGCAGCAAATCACTATATTCTGTGCCATATATATGGGAGCAGGAAAAGCATTGAAGCTTCATGCAGTTTTAAGAGCATTTTTCTGAGAAGCTACATATATAAGGCTGAGCTAAGTCACATCTAAGTTTTAGGGCAAATGTTTCTAAAATTTCCTATAGGTTATACTACACTAAATTAGTACAGATTGCCTCAGCTTTGTTTCTATGTAAACAAGTCAAGAATAGACAGCCAGATATATTGTTAGTGTAAGATAGTTTGTTTTTTAAAAGTACATATCCACCAGTAATTAAAACTGACTACAATTTTGGGTATTCTGCCATTTTCATCACCATGACTTATGCTTATTGTGTGTACAGATATTTTCCAGTAGGTGACATTTGGTGCGGAATCGGGGTTTATGTTCTTATTTCTGTCTCAGAAAACAGCAAGCTGCACAAGTTAAATTATTAAAAGTTCAGAATAGAAGCATAGAGGTAATCTATGTGTACATGGAATGGCTGTTGATAGCTTGTCTTTATTTTTAAAAACATTATATGCCAGCCTAGAAGTCTATGGGAAAACATTTGTGTGTAACTCTACCAAGGGAACCTGTGAATTGTCTGGATTAGGTTTCCCTAACATCTCTGCATGTTTTGCACTTTCTCTCTCATTTACTCATCTTTAAAAGCCTGGCCAGAAAAGCCTAGCTCTTCCAACAGTTCTCTTTGGATAAGTCTTGTTGGACCTCTAAAATGGTTCTGTTTAATAGCAGAACCCAGATAGGCTGATAATGTCTGACGAGCAACAATGTGGGTACTACAATTCTATGTTGAAATGCCAGTCTGTCCATTTACAGCACTATCTGATGTCTCCATTTTCTCATACCAAAGCAATATCCAGTCCCTGGTACTTTTTTCTAATCTCAACCTTTGCTAAAACTTCTTATTTCTAAGTTGGTGTACTTCTGAATCTGAAAACTTTCTGATTCCTGATAAGTTCTTTTCTTTGGACCATACCCCATCAAGACTATCACCACTGTATGATTTCATCACAGTCTGGCCACAACCCCAGGAGGCTTTACTTTTTATCCAAACTGCACCTGAAATGCATCTACGTAAATCATATTCCCATGGACAATCATATCTTCAGTGCTATCACCTCTGATTTCGATCTTTCTGCCCTACTTCTAGCTCTGCAAATGTTTGGTGATATTCCATCCACAAACACACCCGACTGTAGAACCTTCATCTGAAATCTCAAAATTCGACTGCTGGTACATCACAGACAACTGGGTCAAACATTAGCATTGAATTCTCCTCTTTTTTTGTTTTGACATCACTTCAGCTAAGTCAAGCTTTCCCCAATAAGAGATCCACACCAGAAACTGGAAGTTTGAATCCCAAACAATATCTGTCCCTGATACAAGTTCAGGACTTCAGTTCAATAGTGTTAAGAGGAACCGTGGACAACAATTCACATTCTATACCCTGCATGAGAGCAATACTTGTTCCTGTGTAAGTTCTTGCTGGAATTATGCCTAATATAAGGCCTGCAGAGCCCGGGTTCTAGACAGGTTTGGGGTAATCGCTGCCTCACTGAAACCCTCACCCTAGATATAAAAGGACTCAGGTTGACACCTATCTAATTCCACATTCACCTAGGGCTCCACTGGAACATTAACTGCAGAACCCTAAAGCTTGATTACCAAACACTGTGGCACAAACCATGACCCTGTATACCCTAGACAAAGTGTGATTGTTCCACCGCTACTTGTATAGTCTCTAACTGCGGGAAGAACTGGACCTGTTTTGTTGGAACCCTGAACTATTATTTGAATTTCCACTGCCATGATAACCTTGTTTATCATTTGATCTTGATAATAGTTCTTAGGCTGGGACTATGACCTTGTCCATCATTACCATCAGCATAGTAGCTTGACTGGACCTCTTTGGATGATTGACCATAGGATGATGGACTCACTACCACTCTTTTCACCATACAGTTTGCTATTGAACTATATCACCCATGATTGTTTAGTACTGTCAATGGCCCTGAACCCTGAAACCACTTCTAGATTGGAATTAATTGACTGCTGAGTTTTAGTTTTCACCAAGCAAGCACACCCATACCCATGGGACACTAGAATGTAGGCTGAACACATTGTGCCCATGTGGGGAATCTGAACTGTCTCTGCCTACCTCTGTGAATTGTATACTCTATGAAAAACAAGCTTTTACGAGTAAGCGGTAGTCATTCCGCTAGTCTATAGCTGCCTCTGCCAAAGAATTCACTCTCTTTGTTCGCCCAAGTATTAATTTTAACTTCAGTAGGACTACACCTTTTAAACTCTCAAACTAAGATTAACTGTTTCAGCTTCACAAGCACCCATGACAACCTCCTAGATGTCAAATGCTGTCTCTTTGAACCCCAGCAAACTCCACATGTTTGATTGTCATATTTTCTGTAATTCCTGAACCTGTCAGTAAGCCTCAGGTACCAACTCATAAGCTTCATAATTTGCACTATCCGCCAAAGATAAAGCTGTGACACACCTCATGAGCCCTACCAATCCAGTAGCACACTTTGTAATGCTAGTCCAACACTCTTCGCCATTTCTCAAGCATTGCAGTTTCTTTTCAAAATGGTCGTGTTATGCATCCACTTCATTTTTCCAAAACAAAGGTGCTGTCCTGCGACTTGGACAGATCTCCTCAGGCTGCTGGGATCTAGGTCTGTCTAACTCATATCTCCCCTCTCAAGTTCTAACTTATTCCAACCCCAAAGTCCAGTCTCCTGCCTGTCGCTCTCTTCTCGCCATACTTTCTCCTCCTGCCTCCCAACCCAGCTTTTCCAACTCAAACTGTCTCTCTCGCTTCAATGTCTAATTAGTTCCACCAAAGCATTTCTCCTCAACTTGTTTGTCTGGAATGCTATCCAGCGTCGCCTTTCAAATAAACAGTCACAATATTCTGAAGACATTTCTTAGCTAAAACTGTCTACTTATTTACTGTAATAGTCAGCAATCTGACACAGTTCTCCTTCTTGACAAATTCTAGAATATTTGTCCCAAATGGACTCAAAACTCCAACTCTAAAACGAAATAATGCAACAGAGCTTCCTACACTACTATGCTGTAACGATGATGACTAGTACTATGCAAAACAGGTCACAAAAGCCCAAAAGCTTTCGAATTTTCGGTATAAGATAATAACTGAAAACACAAATGCAATATTATGCCTCCTCTTTGATGTTTAACCCCTTATGTCCTGATCGTGCTCCTACCATAATACGAAAGTAAAAGTATGCATATGGCACCAAATCGTCTAACAATGAAAAATGACCAAACAACAATCTGGACTAATTCCAGGTGATTTTCGTATTTACTATCCTAACAGAAGGCTATGCAAGCGTCAATTGCATGCAAATGAAAGGAAGAGGTGAAACCGTCTTAGATATATTATTGGCAGCGCACAGTGCATAGTCACCTCATTTTAATCCTTCCTGTACACCATGATTTCCTAGTTTCCATATTTGATACAATCCCCACGTGCGCAAGTTTGCTAGAAATTCACATTCAAAGGCTAAACGTTAAACTGGCAAAAAATCCGGCCCTTCTAAGAACCATCCCAACTAGATCAGAATCACCAAGCTCCACAAGCTGGCTGGCTACATTCAATTAACTGACCAAAGCTGAATCTACATCAAACCCTGCTGTACTACATTTCAGTTATGATATAACAATTTTTCGCCTGCCAAGGCCCTTGCCACCAAGCTAAAACTAATTACACCAAGTATACTCATCACTATTCTTAAAACTGTGTACATTATATTTGCAAAATATGTTTCATCACCCATAACACTTTCGCGCAGGTATTTGATTTAACAGATGTTGTCCCTACTTGCACCAAAAACTCCAAGATGAAAACCACCCGCCAGAATTGCTTTATTGCAGTATGTAGATGTAATTATTTAGATAAGCTTTATTCAGCAAGTTACGTACGTTAGTTCTTATTTGCACTGGTGCTTATACCAGATAACCAGGTTGCACTTTGAAATATTGGGTTGCATCAGTGTAAGTAGCAGCACTAACTCGAGTCTAAGCAGGTTCCAGCTGCGTTTCTGAAAGTGCTTCCAAAGAAACCAGGACGGAATCATATTGTTGGCACATTGAGTATTGACTAGGGGTGTCACGGCGCGTTTCTACCGATGTATCGAGATACATTTTACTTTACCATTACATACGCCGATGTTTTCTGGCGGTATCGACATTCCATTTTAAAACTTTATCATTCAAATTTTTACGGCATCCATTCCTGCGCCGATAGTACAATTATAATGATCACCCTGAGCAATGTAGATGTAGCTAGCTTTATTAAAAATAGGTTGAAACTGGCACAGCTTTTGGTAGGATTGGCTAGACTCATTATTTTGATGGACCAATCAGCGAGCGCCAGACGTGCTTGCCAGGTAAGGTAATGCTATGGTATCTCGATAATGTGAACGGATTGCACTTTGCAACTCATGATACGTGATCGTGACGCGGGAGATTGGTGTATCGCGACACCGCATTGATGGAAATGGCTATATCGCTCAGCCCAGACTCCAGTAATCTGCCGCTACATTATGCAGTATGAAACAAACATAATATCAATCGCTCAGTCGCTTGGTCCAGACCCATTTACAAGCTTCAAAATAATGAAGCCGGAATACCATGCAGTTCACAAAAAAATGAGCACACCACAAACATAATAATCATTTATACCTGAGTTCCCAGGGTTTCGAAGCCAGTATGACTGTCTACTTCGGTAACAATTAAGTGATCTTACTGAGGAACTTATATGAACACATATATCCCGAGGCAATATCTTGTTTTCGACGCACAACCAGCAATATGTTAATGTTACAATATGTACAACAATATTTGCAGCAGCACACATCTATATAGATACTCATTACTTGTTTAGTTACAAACACAAATAACAAAAACGTTAAACATTGTCTCAACATGACATTCCAATATGGTATATTATAAAGTGCAGATAAATTGATGTTATGCACGGAATGCAAAACATGTTCTACTTGGATTGTTCTAAGCCGTCACTTCCAATAAAGACACTAGGGTAGACTACACGTGACTTCAAAACAGTTTATACCATATGTCAAGGAAGCTAAACCACGCAAAGGTGGTTATTTAGTGCAAAGTTCGCCCGCAAGTCCGTCTGTTTTATTTATTGTCACAAGAAAGAACGCAACAGAGAAATGCTTCGCAAGCCCTGCACTACGCGAACGCGTGTTTTAGCTTATGACCCAATCTCCAACATCACGCCGAACTCAATTCCTCACTCTCTCTCTGTCATCAGGTTTTGCACCAAACCATGCATTGCCGTAAGCCATTTTCCAAAATACATTCGTATCAATATTCGACAGGGCATACCTATGCATTTACACATCTGTGGCCCTAAAAATAAGTCCTGGAAAGATTATAAAACACTTACCGTTTGTTGAGATCTACCCAAAACATGCTTAACTTCCTACGTCTTCTGCGCATGTCCAAAGCCCTGGAAGGGTCCGGTCTGTGTGGCCTTGGCGCCGCTCAGCTTTCTGTTCTTGTGTTCTGAAGTTGATTTTAGGAATGATGCTTTTGCGCTTTAGGGTATGGCAAGTTCTCATCGTTTTATAGTTGCTGATTTCTTGTGCATTGTAGGCCTTTAAAGTGCCGTTATTCCGTCTGCCAATTTCCCAACTGACTATGAATGTCGCGGAAGAACTGCACATTACTGTAGTATGGCTCAGGTGAATATAACTCCCCATACGGACACAGACCGAGGCGCACATCGCTTCGCCCTGTAATGTAAACCAGCCGCTTTATGGAATGGGACTTACGGTGATCAACTAAAGCACTACTTTACTTATTCTAACACGCCTCACCTGGTCTATTTTGCATAATGAAAACCAAAAGCACCGATAACTTTTTTGGCATGCCTGTGCAACTTCAGGCAACCGCTACCGAGATATAAATTTTATACACGCTTCAGCAGATATGACATTTTTCTCACCGCAGTCGCCCAGATTACCAGCCCTTGAAATATACATGAACGGATGCCTCGCGCACGCACAGATGTGTCTCTGGAATTGCAGGCAGTAGAGGCAAATGTTTCACCGCAGAGATCCCGGCAGTGACAACATAGACCCTGATGTAGTGCTGCGGGCGACACAGATTGCCTATCCCCCTGACAAGTGGGATTCAATACTCACCGCACGCCACCTGTCCCGCCATATAAAAGTTATGTCTGCGTACCTATATATATTCATATACAGCATAAGCGTACATATTTTGCTAGGAAGATTATGTTAATTATTAAGGCGGATGGCATTGCTTCCTGCTGCAAGGCACATTTATATTAAACAATTAAACATCTGGATGAATATTAGGTACGTTTTATAAGTGGTAGAATTAGAATCTTGTTAAGGTTTTAGCATTTTATTTTATTCTCATCCCATGGCTCTACATAGTAAGCTCGTAACTCCCTCAAGCCCAACCGTATCAATTGTCAAACTGCAGGATGCTTACAACACTCCCAGCTCGCCATCGTTTCACTGATAGGCCAAGCCGCCACAGCTTAACAACAATGTAAAAGATTTTACACTACATGCTGGTTCTGTAGGTAATTTGGAAGGAAGGTTTTATCTACAACCAGGGAAGACTTTTTATAAGGATTTAAGGTGGTTCATATTGTATAAAGGTGAGAATTCCTCCCGTTCCCCCCCATCCCAAATAATATTTAGTAATCAATATATACTCAAAAGTACGCAAATGTCCCCTAACACAACAATTACTTCAGGAGAATCCACAAAAAACTAAAAAGCCCCCAAATTAATTACAATCTAATTAGGGTCGAACCACCAGCGCCTCAGTTTGCCGCAACGCGAAAAGCAAGGTGAACGTAGTGAAACTTCCACATTCCAACGTAACTGAAAACCGGGTTTTGATGACGGGCGAACGCTTTAAATCCACAAGGCTACCGCCCCTAAGCTGACTAAAGAGGGTGTGGAGGAATGGTGCTTAT